>NW_016690217.1:7676411-7744329 GCF_001604755.1 Lepidothrix coronata
TCCCAAACCGTCCCAAACTTCCCTTCCCAAACCTTCCCTTCCCAAACCTTCCCAAACCTCCCCTCTCCTCCCCTTTCTTTCCCTTCCCTTTTTTTACTCTCTTTTTATTTTTTTTTTCCTTCAGGGCTAAGCAGAGAGTACAGATGCTCACTTTGTAACTGATTTGGAGTGACAGGGGTTTAGTGTAGCCCTGCAGTTACTGACCTGAAGCATTCATGATTCTGTGCCTTAAGCAAGAAGGAATAAATTATTCTACTACCTTTCACTGTCATTTTAAATCTGTAAGTGAACTCTGCAGTATAAAAACTTTAATACTGTGATTCTATTGTTAACATATGATTTCTTTAAGTGAGCTGTCAAAGGTTGAAACACTTGCCCAGTGCAAGTGTTGTTATTATTTTTTTCAATCAGAAACCAATAAAATACTTTATAAAGGGATTCTGAAGTGTATTTGTTTAATTACAGTCATCATATAGTCTTTCAAATGCTAATGGTCTGACTCAAATTTCACTTTGTTTAGTTGTTTTAGAAGTTATGATTAAAGAATGGTATAGCTTTATAGTTGTTTTACTGCCATCTGTGTGCACCAGCAATAACTATGTACAGATGGTTGTGATTCAGAGACAGGTTGCCACATGCAAAAAAAGTATGTTTCAGTTTTTTTAATAAGATTTATTGCAGCAGTCACAGTTAAATGCTTGAGCCTTAATGATAATTGCTACTAATCCTTCAAGAAAAATGATCAGAGTTCAGTAAACCACAAGGAGCAGATTTTGCTGTAAACTTCAGAAACATCTTACCACAAAGGTATGCTTCCTGTTTTCATTTTGTGTTTGTTCCCCCTCTCCTTTCTTTCTTGAACATTTATTGCTATATCTTTGCTCTTGCATCATTTTGTATGAAAAGTCAAGAGTGTGTTCTCTCATCCTCTATTTTCCTTCCCAGGTTTTGATGCATATTTATGTTGAAACACCTGGAGATTCCCAAATTAATTTAAATAAATGGTAACAAATTTAATAGTAAACTCAGATATCTCACAGAACTCTCAGTTCCTTTGCATTAGAGACTGGGCCACATTCAAACCCCAAACATGCCTGTTTGTTTCTATTTCTATGATGGAAGTGGTGATTTAGATTCTATATTTGGGCTGGTGTCTTGCATCTGTATTTGGCTTTTGTACTCAGTAGTCACTTCCAAAATACGATAGTCCAGGTCAAGACTTAAAAACTTTCATAGTACTGTCATAGGTTGGCTTGTTCAAAGAAAACTCAAGCAGGAATTTTTTCCTTTCCCCTGCCCCACTGTGGGAGAGGGGGAAGGGGCAACTGACTGTACAAAAGAGCTGGCTGGCAAAACCCGCATTCCCGGCTAATGGCCCATTTAAGACTGGGGGGAGGGAAGAGAAGTTTTTTGCTGCTGCCCTCCTCACAAAGGAGAGAACAGTTTTGGTTTTGCTACTCGAATAGAGATGGGGAGTCTGTGTGCATTTGGAAAAGCTCTTGTTCTCGACCTGGTCATTTCTGACCACTCACCCCGGCTTGCCTGCACGTTGCTCCTGCCTCCAGCCTGAACCTGCTGTGATTTCATCGGAGAGTTTTGTGGTGGTTGGGAAAAAAAGAGGAGTCTTGAACACCGTCGGCCGAAGACAACAGTGAGTTCAGTGGGAGGTGGACAGCTCTTCTTTCTCCTTCTTCCCTTGAGGGAGGGTCCCCATTTTCAGCTTCTCCCATGATCCGAGACCCCTCCCCGCGTGGTGACCGCCAGAGCCCAACAGCGCCCCCTGCAGGCCAACGCAGGGAACTGCAGGCTCTGCACCTCCAGTGACCCAACAGCGCCCCCTGCCGGCCGTGATTGGAACCGTGCTAGAGGACAGAGAAGAATTCAAACTGGTTTTTTTTTTTGAGGGGGACTTTTGGGTACAGGACTACTGTCTAGTTGTTTTTTTTTGTTCTGTTACTGTCTTTGCCAACATATATATATATATTTTAATAAAGGGTTGTTATTTCTTCCTTTTTTCCCTACTTTCCTTGATTGGAGCCTCTTAATTTTGGATTTACAATTGCTGAGAGAGAGGAGTTTGGCCTATCACATAACTCATCCTCCTCAGCAAACATTCCAGTCTCTTCAAACTGAGACAAGTACCCTAAGGATTTTCAGGTTTAAACCCATTATGAACTGTCAGGAAAAAGGTCCTGTGTGTGATCTCACAGAGATACAGCTGGAATATTAGTTTGTGCCTAAGAGTTTGTACCTTAATGCTTCAATATCCCGAGAGGTCCAGTTCTTCCCCTTGATTTTTAACTTAGATTATTCTTTACTTTCTATTGGACAGTGAGATTTTGATCTAAGTACATGTAGATGTGAATACAGATAAATGAAGTGTGTGTGTCCATGTGTGCAGGGGTGTGTGTGCATATATGTGGGTACATGTAGACATAAAAAAGTGTATATTTATAATATATCATCTTAATAACAGATGGACTGAAATAACCATTTGCTTTGAGAAACTATTCTTGAGAGGTTTTTTTTATGTTCTTCGGTTTTAATTTAGATTGGTACCTTCTTTTGTGGTTGACACAAGATCTGGCATACAGCTGATGTGAGAGCCAGAAAAGGTTGTGAGTCCACAAAAGTTATGCCAATTTTTTTTATGTCCCTGTCATAATTCAGCTTTCCCTTTTGATGTTACAGAAATTTGGAATTATAGCGCTTACATGTATAACAAAACCAGTGCCACTAGACATCCATCTTGAGGGTTTCAGGAAGAAACATGATCATTGCGACATAGTTTACAGAACAAACTCAACACCAGCAGCAAGCAGAAAAACTCTTATCATCAGCTCTATCTTGAATTGCCATAAGCAGGCATAGACAAATCACAGCTACTATGGCCCTACTGTTTACTGGGTACTGCTATACCATTAGTATCAAGTAGTTCAGTGTGCAAAGTAGTGGTTTTGTTAGTGTCTAAACTCTAACATAATGAAAATTGTTGGAGTAGTATGTAACAGAAGAATGTTTTCCTTTTCTTTCTTCTTGTGTTTGACCTCTTTCTTTTGTAAGACTCTCTTTGCAGATGAATTTCAGGACTAGAAATATATATTTAAAAAAAAGGGGGCAGCAAAAACTGACCTTTTCTCTCATCTTTTTGTATCTTGTGAAATATAGTCTTGTGGTGCCCTAAGGTGAGGAAGGTTGTCACTTTTTGTCTGTCTGCATTATTGTTCTCTGCCACCATTTGGTTGTATTTAAGGGGAAGGGTGCTAAATCCTATTTTCACTCAAGGCTATGATAAAATGGTATGAGAAGCCACCTCAGTTTCTGGATTGTTGACTCTTTGTTGTTGGTTAATAAAACCAGATTCTAAAGAGGAAATTTGTAACACCACTCTTCTGCCAATATGCAAAATTAAAAGTTTACTGGTATTTTTGTCTCAAAAATAATTCTTCTGAAGTCCTCAGCTACATTATGAGTAGTAAATGTTTTATGCTTCTCTTTCAGACTGAGAATATTTAAAAACAAATATCTTGATGAAGGTTATTGAAACCATTTAGACAATAGTTTCCTAGGCATTTTAATACTGTACACCATTTTTAATTAAAAATTACTCCATGGATAAAAACTTAATGCATCTTGTTGCCAACACCTGTTACTGTTTAAATTAAAAAGCAGTATTAGAAAAGTGTTTAAACATTCTATGAAGACTCTAGAGGTGTAGCTGAAGAAGCTGGTGACTGAAGTAGCTTCAGGTAAATGATGGCAGACGGCAAATCAGTCTTTATGATCTTTACCACCTGCCAGCAACTTCCAAAGCCTATCCTGTAGTTATTCAGAAGTTTGGCTTTCCAGCCTGGAAAAGTGAGGAGGAGCACGGAGTGGAGAAAGAGAAGAATACAGACTCTGCCATGCACAAGTATTAGATAATTTTTATAGCTGTTTTGAACCACTGAGCTATGTAGAGAAGCAGGAACATGCCAAAGAAATGACCTTGAACTCCATTAGGAGTAAATGGTAACATTGTGCTGCATTTCCTTGGCCTCCTCTTCTTGACTTACTGCAGATCAGCAAATCTGATGTTAAAGTGTGGTAGGCTATACTTTGCAGCAGGGAGACATTGTCTCATCTGTGTCATTAGGAGACAGCAGACCTGCTATTAGAAAGTTGTGGAAACACTGGCTATCTGATGGGAAATGGAAATTTCCAGTCATACTCGTAATTAGTCTTAAAGTCATATTCTAACCAGAGATATTTAAGCAGTTCTAAATGATCACACAGAGGCTCCAGAGAAGAACTGCATCCCTTTCTGTCCTAACCTTACCTGCTGTGTGTCTGTCTCTATGTACAATAGTCTATAAATATGTGTGAGCATCTGTTACTATATTTCTTCCCATCTTTCTTCCACAAGCCAAGATTTTCATAGTCTGCTGCCACGGCACTTGTATATGACATTTTGAATGCATGAAGTGCAAAAGCATGACATTTTGAATTAGAAATTAATTTAACAAACGTGTCTGTTGGAAAAATGTTTAGATCTTCAAAATTTGTCAAATGATATTTTAAAAAGTTAAAAAGATATTGCACAAAATGAACTGAGGAAAGTTTAATGTGAAAATTAAAGGGAAAAAAATGTTCACCACTTGAAAGGCTTCATGAGCCTAACAGAGAGGACATGAATCTGATGAATGACGTGAGGCAAATCAATGCCTGGTGCTGCTGTTTCATTTCTGTTCATCCTTTTCTGTTTAAACTCTTTTGGAGCAAGGACACTCACAGTATTGAGTCTCCAACGGTAGTCTAATCTAAGTTGCAAAGTTGACTGCGATGGTCCCTGCACACTACTTACAAGTAATAATTATTTACCATTTCTGAGTGGCTGCAGCAAGCTAAAAATAAGTTAGTTGAGAATGGGCAAATTTGTCAAATTATGTATGCAGATGTAAATGATTTGCAAATTCATTTGTCTTGCAACACAAATCCATGCAAATTAGTACATATATTTAGTTATAGCACATGTCACATAGAAGCTTCAGACTGGTGACCTTGGATATTAGAGGACGGAATAAAAACTGAGGCATCCCTGCATACTGTTTTAAGTGTTAATTTTTTTGCACTTTTTGAAAATGAAATATTAGAAGGGACTAAATTATATGAACAAGTTCAAACCTCAAAAGTTGTTGCCTGTCCTGTTTTTAGATTCATGAAATGGAGACTAATTTTGTGCTAAGGTCTAATTAAGACCTCAAAGCTTTGTACTGCTTGTAGGATTGGGAGCAAATGGTGGTAGCAGATAATGAAAATTAATAAAGAATTTACATGTTAGGTAGTGGTTTCTCTTCACATGTTGAAAGTAGACAGTATTTCTTCCTCTTCCTGGGAGTGTGGATGCGGTCCACTCTAAGAAGCTCCGTTCCCACCCTAGAACGGCAATGTATGGACAGGATTTGCCCTCTTCAGTACTGAAAATACAGGGAAGCAGTTCTCTGAGAGTCAGAAAGCATCTCTTCCTCTAAGCGGAAGAGATGAGGAGGAATAAGTTTTATGTACGTACTCTTTTGATCTTTTTTTCTTTCTGCAAGTTTGGATTTCCCACTACATTTTAGAAAAAAGAGTTTTGATGAGATCATTTGGGTAATTTCACATTGGGCTACTTCTTCAGTTGAGGTCTTCTCCCAGGCTTCTGCACATTACTTTGCATTGTTAGGAATTGTTTTGTCACTCCATGACCTAGCATTTGAGCATGAGAAACATCAGCATTCCTCATTATTACACAATGTACAGTGGAGTAATATATTCATGTTTATTAATTTAAAATTCTGTTTGCTGTGAGCAGTAATAACACTTAGCTACAGTCATTTTCTCCACTTCATTTGGTACCTGACTAATTTTAACTACACAAAACTCTTTGCTAGTCTGGCAGTTACACCTTATATCTTCTTTGTGTTTCTTTTAATTATACTCATTTTTGTTGAAAGCAGTGATGTAATCTTATAAGATTTCAGTATCTGACCCTTTCAAGTTCTCCTAATCTTAGTCCAAACATTTGCTTTGTCTCTGTACAAAATCTGTGGACTTCATAAACTGTACATCTCTGCAGGAGCTCTACCGGTCTTTTTAGTTTCCTTTGACATCCAAGTTTCCTTTTCATTTTCCTGCTGCCAGCCTCAGTCACAGAATCACAGAGTGGCTGAGGTTGGAAGGGACCACTGGAGGTCATTTGGTCAAACTCCCCTGCTCAAGCAAGCCATCTAGATATTATTACCCAGGATCATGTGTAGGTGACTTTTGAATATCTCCAAGGGTAGAGACTTCACAAGCTCTCTGCTCAACCTGTGCCAGTGTTTGGTTACCCTCAAAGGTAAAAAGTGCATCCTGATGACCAGTTGGAGCCTCCTGTGTTTCAATATGTGCCCATGGCCTCTGGCCCTGTCACTGGCTGCTGCTGAACAGAGCCTGGCTGAGCCTGCTTTGCATCCTCCCTTCAGATATTTCTACACATGGATTAAATTTTCCTGAACCTTCTGAACAGCTAGTTTTCTTAACCTTTTCTCACAGGAGAAATGCTTAATTTTCTTACTCATCTCAGTGGTCATTTGTTAGACTCTGTTCAGAATGACCTTGTCTTTCTTTTATTGGGAATCCTGGAACTGGAACCAGTGCTCCTGTCCAAGCCCCAGTGTGCCCCTGCTTTCTTAGTGTGCCTACTTTCACTACTCTTTATTTGTAGTTTATGCTGTGTCTGCTGTTTTTAAATGTTTTCTTTTATTTTTCAGCAAACCATACTGTATGATGGGAAAAGAGTCTGGAAGTCTTCTAGAGGCTCTGATCTGGTTGCTAGCAGTTGACATACTTGTGGGAAGCAGAAGAAAGGACGGAGAAATGGTTTGGTTATAGGACAAGCAAGAGATTTCAGTACATGAGATGCTGAGAAAATATATATATGTCAAATATATATATGTCAATGTAAATTACAAAATGTATACATGAATTAACAAATTTTTCCAGTTTGTCTTTAGTTGACCACATTCTTTTAATCTTTATTCCCCTACCCCCCATGCTCTCTTCCCTTTGTTGTCAAATAAAATTTATATTTGTACCCCAATAAAGCACTTTTGAATAATTTTAAATGCTGGTATTTCAAAGTATCGAGTGTTTTTGATTTCATCAACAATTTTACTAGAGGAAGAACTGCTCATTTTTAAAAATAGGGTATCAGAGGCAAAGGGGAACTGGCAAAAGGCAAAACAGTAAGCCTATGACAAAGACTTGAAAATAATCTATAACTCTGAATTCATATGAGGAAAGAAATTATATGATTCTTTTCTGCTAAACTTAATAGAACTAAGCATTCAGACTTTTGTTTTCATTCTTCTTTTTTTTTCCTTTTAATATTTGCAAACAGGCTCAAGATCAAATTCAGTGTGTTAAAAATGAATAATTATACAGATAAAATTACCAAGACCTTTTTTTTTCCTAAACATGGCATCAATGACAATTTCCTCTGGTAGTTTTTGCAGTCTTGGAGGAGTTGAGGTGTTTCTGATTTTTCCGATTTTTCCTTGGTGAGTCCATTTGTATATCCACCTACCACTGCCATTGTGGTAGATCAAAACATATATTTGTGTACAGTCGTTTTCTCCACAGGATACTCATCCCTTTTGTCTTTGTTGTCAGTTCTTTTTCCACTTCATCAAAAGTCTATCCTTTTACTGACCTTTCTATATCATGACATCTTCCAGTTATGCACAGGTTTTTTTGGACCTACCTATCAGATCTCCTTGTTTAGCTTTTATTTCTAGGTTCCATTATTTTTTCCAGTTATTCCTTGGGTCCTTTGAAGGTTCTTTGAGGTCCCCCTAGTTCTGTAAGCCAAAACATCCTTTCTCCTCCTTTTTCAGAAGACACAAATCCCTTCCAATCCAGGAGACATAAGTAAAGTTTTCTTTGCCCCACAATAACATCAAACAGGAAATGAGAAATGAGACCAGGCAAGAAAACTAAGTAACATCATCATCATCATCATCATCATCATCATCATCATCATGGCTAGGCTTCGTGAATGAAGATTTGGGAAGGCTCTATCCACATTTGTTACAGGCACGCTGGTGGCTAATGAGGCCAATATGAGATAGACATATCCGATTGCAAAAGGCACAGCAGAAAGACTCCTTAGGTGGTATATTCTGCAAGGCACAATTCTTTCTCTGTTGTCTTTTCTCTTTGAGAGTGACCCTGCGTGTGTTCTCAAAGGAAGCAGCGGCGTTATAGATGGTGTGTCTCCAGACCTCCCGATTGAAGGCCAGAGTAGATCAGTTAGTTATGTTGATCACTAAGTAACATATAGGTAAGATAATAGGAAACATGAACAGTTCCAATACATTGTGTAAGTTTGCTGTTGTAAGGTTATCTCTTCCTGCCCTGTTTCACCTTGTTGTTTTCATCTGGGTGACATAGAATTAGATCATATGTTCTTTCTGGCAGGGATGGCATCTTTTATTCATTCTTTAATGCACCTAGCATAACTTACAAATAATCACATTGTTAAAGATGTACAATTATAACATTTTTTTTCTTTTAAATAAAATTCTGAAAGAATGATGAATAACATCAAGCTACGTTTCAGCTCCAAATTTTGAACTGGCTGTAAAATCTCATCTGTTAATTCTGCTTTCCTTACCTTTAAACTTATATACAAATATCTTTGTGTTGTAAAAATTGCCATTGGTTTTGACTTTTCAGAAATTTTTTTTGTAACAGATAGACCTTAATAGATTTTTCTCACAATACAGAACACATTTAACAAATTTTGGTTTCAGAAAAAGCTACTGAAATACTACAAAGTGAAAATTACTTTTCCTCCGTTGATCCATGCCCTTTATTCTCAAGAAGATTGTTATCCTGAGCATAGGGACAAGAAATTCAAAAGGACTACCTTCTTGTCCTTACATATTTATGCTCATTTTTCTTGTGCATTATTTTAGAATTCATTAGCATAGTCAGCTATGGCGATGCACAAAGCATAACCAAGGACGTACGTCTAATCTTCGAAAGTGTGGACCCATGGACCGATGGTGATAAGAAGGATTTTACCAACTTGAAAACCTACAGGAAGCCATTCTATATTTGCATTGTTGGGACCCACCATAGTGGAGTGAATGTCTGGCTCCTTAACGTGAATTTGTTTATGTTTTGGTTAGATAGTCATCCTTAATGCTGTTGTTATTACCTAAGAGATAACGTTTTGGTGAGAGGTTGTAGTGGGTTTCTATGGCTGAGTTTTGGTAGGAGGGGGGAGCTACAGCGGTGGCTTCTGTTAGAAGCTGCTAGAAGCTTCCCTGGTACGGTGGAGCCAATGCCAGCCGGCTCCAGGATGGACTTCCTGTCACTGGCCAAGGCCAAGCCAATCAGGATAATAGTAACACCTCTGTGATAACATATTTAAGAACAGAAAGTTGTGGTGCAGAAAGAATTCCAGCCAGGGAAGAGTGGAGTGAGAACATGGGAACAACAAAGTAGACACCAAGGTCAGTGCAGAAGGAGGGGCAGAAGGTGCTCCAGGTGCCAGAGCTGAGGCCCTGCAGCCCGTGGTGCAGACCATGGTGGAGCAGCTGTGCCCCTGCAGCCCATGGAGGAGCCCATGCTGGAGCAGGTGGATGCATGAAGGAGGCTGTGATTCTGTGGGAGGCTCAAGATGGAGCAGGGTCCTGTTGGAGACCTGCAACCCGTGGAAAGGGAAGCCCATGGTAGAGCAGGTTTTTCCCGGGTAGGACTTGTGGCCCCTGTGGGGGACCCATGTCAGTGCACCTCATTGGTGAAGGACTGCACCCCATGGAGGAGTGACCCACAGGACAGCAGTTTGGGAAGAACTGTTGCCCAAGGATTTACTCGCATTTGAGATGTCCATCAAGGACTGTCTTCCATGGGAGGGAACCCGCAGGAGCAAGGGAAGGACTCCTCTCCTTGAGCAGCAGCAGAAACAACAACTGACCATAACCCCCATTCCACGTCCTCCTGCGCCGCTGGGGGGGAGGAGGGAGAACATGGAAGGAAGGAGGGGTGGGGGAAAGTGTTTTTAAGACTGTTTTATTTCTTGCTCTTTGACTCTTATCCTGTTAGTAATAAAGTTAAGTACTATCCCCACTTTGAGTCTGTTCTGCCCATGAAGGTAATCAGTAAGTGACCTCTCCCAGTTGTTAACTCATGAATCCTGAGCTGTTTTTTTTTTTTTTTCTCCTCTGTCCAGTTGCAGAGGGAGAGTGGGAGAGTGGCTTTAGTGGGTACCTGGCATCTGGCCAGGGTCAACCCACTACAGAGGTGCAAGGTGAATAAAAACAATAGCATGGACACATAAAGACAGTGCTATGGTTCTGAAGAGGGCTCTGACGTGCCTCCTGCTTATAGCAATTAAAATAAAACATATCAGCATAGAAATTGACATGGAAAGCCAGAAAAGATATTTTCGTATTTTTTCTGGGGTACTGGATTTTAGAAAACACTGCTGACATTCCAGAAAAAAAGGGAGACAAGAAAACAAGATGAAAATTTGATCCCTGATTTTGGAAGAGTAATTTTTTTAATAGAAAAACCTATTATCTTAAATGAATACTCTGTTATGTGATTTCTTCCTCTGCTTTTCACATACTCTGTATTGCTTGATAAAGTCTCCCTCTTTTAGTTAGATGCATTTATAAATTTTAAGAGGAATAAAGACATATGTTTTTGTTGCTGTGAACAAGTGGTTAAAAAAGACATATTTAATGAAAATATACTAGAACTACAAGTTATTGCTTTTTTTCTTCCACAAAACTCAAATAAAATCTCACCTACCAACAGATTGACCATTCAAAATTATATATTTCGAAGCAGACTCTGGTAATTGAAAGGCTTGGGACATAAAAGGAATGTGAATGGAGTTTCAAAGTAACAGGGAAAATGTATACAACATCCATGACGGAGTTTTATTGAGTGCCCTGTAAAACTCAGTTTGCTGCTTACCTGAAGTGGCTGCTGGAAAGAGGCCATCACTTTCAAGGAAGGCCATGGCTCAGATGATGCTTCAGAAATGAGCATTTCAGTGACCGTGATAAACTTTTTAGGAACTACATTATTATTTTTAACGATGAGGAGGTACTATTTAATCTCATCCGATTTATAGCTAAATCTATTATATATGAAGATATACCAGTATCTCCAAATGGAAATGGAAACAATACCAAAAGCCAGATTTTTGTCTGGTGAACTAATAGGTAAAGATTTGGGCATTTTTTTGGGATCCTGATCTTCAAGGCTTTCCACTGTAAATATCTAGAACTGACACTGAATTTCCAAGGAAAGGAAGTACCATTGTATATCTGTATTTAACTTATACTACACGAAGGAAAGCTGATATGTAATATTTGGCTTTATACCAATATCTGAGAAAAAAATTAGGGGATGTTACAACCTTAAATTTCAATTTGCAATTTTTTTTTTTCTGTTTATTTTCTCCACCCCCCCACCCCACGCCCCCCGTGTGCCTGCATACACCTTACACTACAGGGTAGATTTATGAAGTAATTCATGCTTATAAAGTAACCCAAGAGGCTTGAGTACTCTTAATAAGCTTTGTGTATTGGCATGCATTAAATTACACAAAGCATCCAAATCTTTTGACTCTTACAACTAAAACATACATTAAGCTTAGACTATTTTTCTTTAAAAAGTTTATGGGGCTTTCACTTTCTTCCCCTCTTCCCATCCTTCTTCTCATTTATATTGTGTGCTTGAGGCTTCTTTAGGCAAGGTGAGAGAATAATCTTCTCATTTCTAATTAATTTCAATGGGAACTATGTGGCTAAACCCCTTAGTTTAAAAATATAAACCACTTTTCCACCTGAACAGGCTTTCCTCTGTAGTTTAAGAGACTTAATTTGTCTTTGCCCTAACCTTACATCCTCTCCACACTTGAGTAAGTACCTCCATACAGCAAAGAATGACAAAAAAACAGATCCAAAGGGACCTAAGTAGATTAAGATTTTTATGGGTAGCATAAATGTTTTTTTAGTTTATGCATCTTATCTACATGTGATTGCACTTCCTGACTTTTCTCTACAGTACTTTTTTTCTGGAAGTTACCGGGAGGAAGTAAACATCTTGGAGTTTTCTGACATGCTTTTAATGATGGTAGAAAGGTCAGAGTGGATTGCAGTTTGTTTAGATATTTTTGAAACAAATAAACCTCGAAATGAAATATGATCCACTTATGCAGTAATTGCACCACATTTAGTAAAAGTTTTTCAATAATTTTCATGGTCATTTTGCTTTTATTCTCCACCTATTATTTTTTGTGTTTTAAATCCTAACATTCAGATCTAAAAAGAAAACAGTATAGTTCTGATCCGCACTCCATCACCATTCAGTGGGAGGGTGAAAGACCATCACCCATCGAAACAAAACTCCCAAACATCTCACAGTCTGGACGAGAGCCTTTGACTGGCAGAAGAAGGGAAGGTTTTTCCTCAGCTTGGAAAACTTTTTTGCTGTGTCATTCCTGCTATAAACCACTGTTACCTCTTGAAGCTGCCTCTCTAAGAGAACTGTTTCAGCTTGGAGCTAAGACTGAAATTTTCTCATCTGATGAATGGATTCTATTTTTTTCCTTTTATGGGGAAAAATTTCAAAAGTGTCTGAGCAATGTAGAAGCCCAAATCCCATCGAATGTCACTTGGAATAAAATTATCAAAAGCTCTTTTATTCTTAGAGCTTACACTTGTCAGATGCACAATCTGCCATGGCTGTCACAAATCATCTCTTCTAGATCCATTTTCACTTCTAATTTTCTAATAAAAAAAAAGAGTAACTTAAAAGATCAGGGCAGCAGAATATAGGCCATTTTATTTAATGCTGGGGTAAGCTGGGTGGGATACAGTGAGTTTTGCTAGCTAGACTTCACACAGCCACTCAGCTCTAATATGTTAAAAGATATTCTTTTGGACCACTTGACCTTTTTGTTATGCAGATATTCTTGCAAGAGTATAGCAGCAAATTGAATTTTCCTTGACACTCCTGCTATATTCTGGCAAAATGACACAAAATCCATACTGTACCCATTAATGTCAGACTAACACATACTTGTTGCTGCAGGTTTTACTGTTATTGCTATTCCCTCAGCTCCCCTTTACATCCCAAGATACGTGCCTAAAAATATGTGCACTTCATGACTCATAAGATATATTTGGCCTGTGCATAGATACAAGCAGGTAGAAAGGAAAATGGTAGTTAAAATGGCCTGTGGCAATGCGCCTACAGAACAGCCTGCTAATGACCTATGTCTGCTCCTCTGTGACCCCCAGAGGTGCCACAATCTCTGGAGCAGATGTGCAGTCCACTACCTCCTCTCTGCAGGGGTCTCCTGGACACCACATCCCTTACAGGATGGATGACAGCTGTGTTCCCAGTGGTTTCAGTACAAACTTTCCATCTGTGCATTGCAACATGTATTTATTGAAATCTTCGTAACTGGTAAAAACTATTTTCTCTGGGGAAATTCACTTTCTCAGATATAGATAATCTAGTAGATTCAAAGTACTGTAGATAATGTGCATCCATTCACACTGAGATTAATATTTCATATTCATAGTTAGATTTTGATGGTTAATACATTGTGTCATAAAAAACCTTAGAGTTCTTGTTGATTGCCTCCAAACTCTTTTTTCAAATTAAATCTTTTTCTATTGGTCAATATTCTGAAACTTACCTATTGAACATTGCCCAGCAAAAATAACTGCCTGCACTTCTATTGATAACATAATGTAACAAATGTCTATTTATTTGCTCAGACTCCTAATATGACCAAATGTTTTATCTCTATTTTTTATTGTTCCATTTTCTTTACATTATCTTTAAATTCTGTAGATTTGGACAACAGTCACTCTGTGAAGAAGCTTTATGGGAAAGATCTGGTGCCTAAATGTTTTCAGAAAAGGTGATATAAAACATTTTGTAAAGGGATTAGGAAAGAACTCCTAATACTCTGGAAAACATGGCGGAATTCTTGATTCCTAGCTGTATAGCTGAGATGTTCCAAAACAAAAATAGTAATAGAATTCCTTAATAATTTATTTATTATTTGTGAAATAAGTACAGAAATATAATTTACAAAATAAATTATTATTTTGTAAAGTGGAAGACTGTTTCCACCATTGCTTGTAGAGAGTTAATAATATTACTTTTGAGTATCACTGGAGTGATATATCGTGAACATATGTATTCACCAAACAACTAAATGCATGTATTCAAATAAATGAATGCTAACAGACATAGGACTAACTAAGAATCTGATTACTTTATGTACAAGTCTAATTTCCGTACACAAAAATGAAATTTTTTTACCTAATGCAGAAACTAAGTAAACCAATATAGAAATATTAATATTATTGTGCTATAAGGGCATATACTGCTTTCATAGCCAATAAAATTGTCAGCTTCTTTTAAATGTTGCATTTGAATATAGGTGTTTTTATTATTTCTTTGGATTGGTTAAACTCTGAAGGAGGATGGCCGATTCTGGGAATATTATGTTATAATTTCCCTCATATTTTTCAGTTTTTGTATTATAAATAGACCTATATATTTTATTCTAGAACAGAAATTCTTCTTCTCAGTATACCCTCCTAAATTACTTTTGACATTCAATATAACAATAAGGATACATCATTCTAATTAACACTGAGCAGTAAATAACCCTTCCCAAAAATGGTATATGCAAACAGGACCACCTAAGAATGTGTGCAAACTTACTGATGCTTGAGAGCACAGCTAGAAATAATTCATAGAAATTTAGTAAGTTAAAATGCATTTTAGTTCTTAGTGAATGTGATATTAATATTTTGTTAGCATTGAGTCTACCAGGCTAAGAATTTCTGTACAATTGCTACGCCACAAAGAATTTCTATAAAAAAAAAATTTTTATACCTTTTAATTAAGTATTTATATGTGCAGTCTGAATACTAAAACTAGATCTTAATACGGCTTATTTAAACCAGATAGATAGAGAAAACACACTCTTGTGGCCACAAGAGAGAGATGAAAAGAATGTTGACAGGATCCAAGGCTCTCTTGACCTTAATATTTCTTTTCTGGGCAAGGATGTACAGAAAAAGGGAGGTGTATATAAAATGATAATGATTCCAGATCACGGTATAAGTCCACCAATAAATGTTTACAGCAATGCCTACTGTACACCTGGAATGAAAATCCAGCTTTTCATTTAGGCCAGAAGAGAAAATTTTCTAATATTTGTAGGTTTCCTCAAAAAAACCTAACCACCACCATCCCCACAAAAAAACCTCAAACAAAACACCCAAAAAACCCCCAAACCAACCAACAAACCAAAAAACCCCAAACACAACAAACCAACAAAACCTGAGATATGTGATAAAGCTTACCATGGTCAGTATTTGACAAAGAATGGGTGAACAGGCAGAACTACTTCCCTGTAGTACTCAGCAGAGTTCACAATTAAGGAGGTGAGCTGCACGAGATTTGTGGCATATGAAGGCTGATCCCAGAGGAGCCAGGAGAGCTATTCTTGTTGGCATTAGGGGTCATCAGGTTCAGAACAGACAACCCCCCCCAATTTTTCTCATATGATTTAAGTTGCAGAGCTCATGTCCTCACGCAGTAGAGAAGAATGTTATAAATTGCTTTTAAGCATGTTACATACGTCCTTGGATGTATCCACACAAAGATGTAGATATAAATGCCTCCTGAGGACATGTGGCAGCATCCAGCTACCAGAAGGCTCACTGGCGGTACCAGGAAGTACAGTACCCTGTCTCTTCACCCCCTTTCCCTAAGCACCTGGTCACCATAAGAAACCCTGGTCTGAATGGATGTGCATTTTTGTGCTTACCTATGTTGTATAAAACTGATAAATGGTTCAGCTGCTCAGTGATAAATGGCACATAAGCAGGACATGCTGTTACAGGCCAGGTGCTGTACAGCAGCTATGGGATGACACAGCCTCCTGGTCTCACTTTTTTCATCTGTTCCTGTGCTGAAGTCCCTTGTAAAAGTCTCCTTTCACAGCTGCCTTTCAGGAGAGATCATAATTTGACTCCTGTTGATAGCTGTTGGTATCCAGTGGTTAGATCTACATATGCTTTGCCTTTAGAAGTTCTTCAGGTGACACAGTTGCAAAGCTTGGACCTGTTTCTGTTTTAACACCTGACAATTACATTACTCCAGTGAGGGAACAAAGTAAACATAATCTTTGCCAGCTAATGGATTTCCTTCCAAATCCTAGCAATCCCTCCTTTCCTGAAAAATTTTTGTCTCTTTACTACTAGAGTGTATACTGCCGTTAGACAAAATTCTGTTTGGACATGGATAGCAAAAAAAGCAAAAACCACGATAAGTGTATCCTAAACTACTTTAGAAAACTGTTGTGCTAACATATAAAACCACACTGTTGTGATTGTAGTAAACAAAATTCTGAGGTTTAGATTTTGGAAAAGAATTAATTTTTTTATCCTATCCCACATAAAATCATAGAATCATTAAGGTTTGAAAAGACCTGTAAGATCCTCAAGTCTAATCATGACCCCAGCTCCACCATGTTCACCACTAAACTATGTCCCATATGCCACATTCACAAGCCTTTTGAATACTTCCAAGGCTGGTGATTCCACTGTTTCCTAGGGCAGACTATTCCATATGCAGGGTCTCTTTTCAGAATGCTTCATATGAGATACAAAAGTTATTTTCTGCCCATTGCAGGGTAACTGTTGCTTTATGAGACTTTTTTTTCTTTTAAGATGCTGTTGTTCTCCTTTATTTTTTTATAAACTATTTTTCTATTACACTAACCTAGCTTAATCTTCTACAGAATAGCCTATCTGGTAAAGAAATGTCTGATGTAGAAACAATAAACACAGTGACTAGCAGGGTCAATTTCAGCTCATTTTGGGTTTTGTTTCTCACATAAGAGAGTATATTTTGTTTTTATGGTTTCTATTTCATATAAGCCTTGCTATATTTAATATAGTAGAATGGGTGACTTTTTTTTCTTTTATTCTTCTGATTTTGACATTGTTTTTAGAGTATATAACTTGACTCTGATCAAATAGTTTGGGCCTGGAGTACAGCATGTTGTTGTGTGACTACTAGGTAAGGTAACTACTTTTTCTTGTCCTGTTTTTCTGCTTGCACTTTTCCATTAATTGGAAGATGATTATTTTCTCGTTTCTACAGTAAAGTTTGGACTTTACCACTTATTCCTTTCCATAGTCCAGTCATTATCCATCTAGGTGCAGAAATAAGTGTAGCTGGAGCTGGGCTGCAATAGAGAATTATTACACTAGCCTTTCACCTCCAAGACCCAATTCCACATACAGGTGTCAATTAGAAATAATTTTGCTTTCCCTCTTGCCCCATTTGTCCACAAAATGAAAGCCACTGCACTGCCTGACACAGCTG
Organism: Lepidothrix coronata; assembly: GCF_001604755.1. Classification (NCBI taxonomy): domain Eukaryota; kingdom Metazoa; phylum Chordata; class Aves; order Passeriformes; family Pipridae; genus Lepidothrix; species Lepidothrix coronata. Next base: position 7,693,866 of record NW_016690217.1, read on the forward strand.
TTCATCCTCAGGGGCACAGGGGTTGGATTAACAGAGGTGCTGCATTGGTCTGGAATTAAGTACTGCACCTGAGGTTTGTTGGGACACTTCATTACAAGTGTCCTGTGGTACACTATCCTTTTTCATGCTTATGAACTCAAAATTTACTCTCTAGCTGGAAAGCAATTCCACTGGAAGCAGAAGAGTTCAAGTCCCATAACAACTTATTGTGCATCTGAAATCTTTAAAGTGTTGAGTTCATTGAGTCTTTTTTTTTTTTTTTTTTTTTTGAATTTGTTTTTAAAGTCTCCATATTCTGTTGTGGTGTATCATTACTAATCAGGAAGGAGATAGTCCCCAGGTAACAGGAGCATGACACAAAACACCTATTGCACATCTGCTGCTTTCTAGCACCTGAGGGGTGATTACTGCTCCAGGGGGCATGCAGGTGCATAAGAAACAACTATTTACATTTTCATTGTGTTACTGCTTGTTCTTTCATTGTAGGAAGTAATCAGGTAGCAGGCTGAAAATTAGCAAGAAGGAAGTAATTTTTCATACATCTCCTAGCTATGTGGTGCAACTCATTGCCATAGGGTATCATGGAGGCAAAGGTTAGATATGTTTAAGTTCACGAATGGTAAAATCACTCATGGTTAATAAATATGATGGGAATGCAACTCATTGTTAGGAAGATGGAACTGCTGGAAGATGTAATGGTGTACCAGGATTTCTGCATGTATCTCCTGTTTTATATGCACTTTCTCCTCTAGCTGGTCCAGGGACAGGTCTCTGTTACATTGAGAACTTTCGTCTCACCTGTTATAGCAAATCTTTTGCTTTCATATCTTCTGAGATTTATTTTTTTCAATCCTAGCTGTTGTGAACAAGTGTATAAAACAAAGCTTCTGATAGTTCCTAGGAAATGGGGGATCTGTCTAAGGAATTTAGCGTGCAAAGAGTTCATTCAGAGATGTTAAAAGTTTATGGCAATAATAAACATAAACACAATGTTTATAGGATCATTTCTTTTTTTCTTCTAATTTTTGGTATCATAAGGCTCTAAGGTATTTTCATAATTTTTTGTTGACTTATCGGTTTACTGATTATGTCTCTTCTTCATGCTACAAGCTCTTTATCCCAAAACCTCCAATATGATGCTAGAGAAGGTTGTTCAACTGGTTCCGGTCTTAGTATGTTATGATATTGTTTAATATTTTTTCCAATTTAACACCCTAGTTTTTTCCTTTACATATTTCTGAACAGAAGTAGCCCCAGATGAATGATTTTAAAAACAGCTTTGTTAAAGGCATGTTTGATCTGTGTAAGGCAGTTTGCCTTTTTACAGGTTTACGTATGATAATTTTACATTTTCTGCTTTTTTCATAATTATCACTGTCTCATGCCAGTGCATTAAAGTTCTTCAAAAGTCTTATTGTCAGATAGTCTAAGAAGCTTTATTATTTCAATTTTTAAAATTATGCAAAATAAAGTGATATAATCTCAGAGTTGTTCAAGCAGCTACATGTTAAACCTCTTATTTTCAGTGACTTACAACGTACAATGCTATCAATTCATTACACATAATTTTATCCTCATTTAATTGTAAGCTTGGGGACATAGCTGTGTGTATTGGCTAGCTTAAGAAATCCAATTAACTAGTTAAAAAATTCTAAATTTTATTCAATACCAATTACGGTGTTCTTTTTCTTAGTGTATTTGATTTAAGGTATTTCCATCACGTGCTGATTTATGCAGTTTATATAAATGTATCTCACTGTTAAACAAGACAGAAGAACCATGGAGAAGGGCAAGGTACTCAATAATATTTTTCCTCACTGTTCCGTGGTAATTTCTTTACCCATACCTTTCAGATTCTTGAACATCAAGGTGGGGATCTGGGGGACTAAGTCCCTCCCATTGTAGGTAAGATGAGGTTCAAGACCACCTGAGAAATATAAACATACATAAGTTCATGGGACCCAATAAAAGGCTCCTGAGACTCCTGAGAGAACTAGCTGATGTAGTTGCCAAGCTCTTCATCGTATTTGAAAACTCATGGCTATCAGGTGAAGTCCCCAGTGACTGGAAAGAGGGAAAAATCATATTCATTTTTAAAAAGAACAAAAAAAGACAACCCTTACAACTACTGACCAGTTATCCTCACCTCTGCACCCAGTAGGATCATGGAACGCATCCCACTGGAAGACATGTCAAAAGACAAGAAGCTGATTAGGGACAGCCAGCATGGCTTCACTAAGGACAAGTTGAGCCTGATTAATCCCATGGCCTTCTACAATGAAGTGACTGCATCAGTGGACAAGGGGACAGCTGTGGATGCTGTCTACCTAAACTTCTGTAGGGCCTTTGATATGGTCCCATGGAGCATCCTGATTTATAGGTGTAATATGGATTTGATGGATGGACTACTAAAAGGATAAGACATTGTATGGACTGCCATAACCAATATGTTGCAGTCAATGGCTCAGTGTTCAAGTAAAAACCAGGAACAAGTAGTGTCCCTCAAGATGCCATACTGCGACCAATACTATTTAATATCTTCATCAATTACATAGACAATGGGATCAAGCACATCCTCCATATGTTTCAGCAGATGACACCAAGATGCTGAGATGGTGGAATAAGGATAAAGGTGAGTGTGACATTCAGACAGACCTTGACAGGCTGAAGAAGTGGGCCTGTGTGAACCTCATGAAGTTCAACAAGGCCAAATGCAAGGTACTGTACGTGTGTCAGGGCAATTTCCAGTATCCGTACAGGCTGGGGGATAAAGGAGTTCTGTTTGATGGAACAAGGAGGAATGGCTTTAAACTAAAAGATGTCAGGTTTAGATTAAATATTAGGATGAAATTCTTCTCTGTGTGAGTGGTGAGGCACTGAAAGTTGCTCAGAGAAACTGTGACTTCCCCATCCCTGGAAGTGTCCAAGGCCAGGTTGGATGGGGCTTTAAGCAACTTGGTCTAGCGGAAGGTATCCCTGCCCATGGCTGAAGGGTGGGATTAGATGACCTTTAAATATCCCTTACAACCCAATTGTTCTGTGATTCTGCTGCTCTAAAAGAGCTCTTTAAAAACAATAAGAAATATTAGAATACTGAAATAAGTAGTATTCCCTTTTCAATGAAAGACCTGTCTTTTATTAGTCTGGGAGTTTCAGGAAAATGTAAGAACAAGAACAGCATAAGGTAATCCTTACGAAAATCCCTAGGCATTTTTCAATTGCCTGGTTTAGGGTCTTCAGGCCAGTCAAGATTGAAAGATAGTGACTTTTCCTTTTGTGAGAACCACTGTAAACAGAGAAGTTAATCAAGTAATTTTTGGGGTCTATCTTAATAAAACTGAAAAAAAATAGATCTTTTTTTGAGATTTATCTGTATTTGTAGTGTGTACTATGTAATTACTTTTAAACATTATTCCTATATTTACCATAATATTACTATTACTTTTATTAGTAATAATATTGTGGGGTTTTTGTATTATAAATAGACAAAGATTAGACATAAAAGCAATACCTTGTATCTTTCCAGTAGCATTATGAAGGATATGAGGAGGGCAAGGTTTTATTTAACAGTGTGATGGAAGATGATATCTCAGTAATCAGGACATAAGGTGTTTTAGCTATGAGGATGAATAGATAAGGAGTATATTGGAGACTTTTCCTTAGGCAGGAAGAATCAGTGCACTTACCTAAAGCCTAGGATTAAAGCCTTAGGATGAGGACCTAATGAAAAATTATTTCAAAACTACCAATATGAGTAAGAGGACTGGGATGATTTCCACAGGCACTGAGAAGAGAATGATGAACCTGAGGTCTGAATTCAGGCACAAAAAATGTTTGTGGTTTGTTGTTTTGGTTTGGTTTAAATGAATAACCCAAGAACAAGGCCTGGATCAAGATTAAAAACTTCAAGTATTTGAGCAGAAAGATAATTCCTTTAGTTCAGATTTTGCAATAAGACATAAACAATAGTCATGAAAACCCGACAGTTCGATTTTTGAGAAAATTCCAATGATTTAGTGTTTGTGTTGGTCATGCATTGGTAAATAATGGGATACACAAGTAGGTAGAAATATTAGCAGTTTTCTTTGACCATGGTAATATTATACTGAGAACTGGACATCCAGAAAGATGAAGACCTAGACCTATACCTCTTGAATCTTTTCGGAATCTGTTTATACTTGACGGTATCCTCAGACACAGATTGAATTTTTTTATTTGCAGGATGCATTTGCTTCCTTTTGCTTGTACTACAATTGGTTCTCTAAATGCTAGTTCTCAGGATGAAATGGCTATTAATTATTCTATAAACATCCCATTGTAACCCTAATGACTGCAGAGATCTTTACATATCATCCCTCTCCTTGTTACTTTTAGATTCTTTTAGATTCTTTTTGCCCAATAGATTCCTCACCCACTATGCCTTGTAGAGAATTGGTCCCTGGATTGGATCATTTTTTTTGTCCCTTTATGTGTCATAACCCCTTATGACCTTATTCTGTCATACTTTTCTGAACCACAGTAACTATATTTGAAGTCGTATTTAAGGCTTGAATTTTTTCAGGACTTCATAAAATAGTTTTCTGATATGTGACACATTTTCTGCTTGATTCTCAAGTCCATTCTTAATAATTTGTAACATTATATTTGACATTTGTAATGCCTTCTAGCATTTTCAGAGAGCTCTTTCTTGGGAAGCATTAATGTAGAGCCAAGGAATAGGGATGTTTATGAGGATTAGCTCTTTCCTCATGTGGTGAGTCACAGAAATGATAGGGCAAAAGAGATTGTGTCACTGATGGCATTAAAGATATTTATTGTGTAAAAAGGAATACGTATGAACAGGAAAAGGTCATTAAAGACTAACAGAGCTCTTACCAAGGTGCAAGTATGATTGGGACTCTCAAGGCTGGATTTAGAGAAGATTAATTCCATCATACAATGAATGTAAAGACCTCATTAAATTTCCTTAGCACAGAAACAGCAGAGAGAGGGCGTTGACTATCAGAAAAAAAAGGAATAGGATTCTGTTATTTGTTTAAATGCAGAGACAAAAAGAATTAAATCGTACCATCCAAATAAAAATTCCATATTGTATATTGGCTATCCACTGAACACAGATCCATTCAAGCTTGTGATCTACAAGTCCTGGTGAGGTACTAGTCCTCACACCAACAGGAACGTTTCCCGAATACAGCCATCCATTGCAGTGCTCAACTGTAGCAATTCCCTTTCCTGACAGTAAGGGACTTTAATACTACCAGAGCCCAAACCTTCAAAACAGTCACATCCAAAATGTCTGGAACCCAATAAAGGAGGAGAGGAAAAGAACCTGCGATCCAAAAAATCCAGCCACCAAAATTGCTATTTCTGCTATTCAGAGCTGCATGCAAAGCTTGCTTGATGCTTAAACATTCTGAAACTGTACCTATTTCAATAATTTTTACCTTTACTAATAATCTAGTGCTTAAAAATAATTGTAAAAGCTAGTGGGGACGAAGATCTTGTTGTCATTGTTTCTTTTGTGAGAGTTTAAGTTTTAACAATGAAAAATAATATATTTATCTAGAAAGATGGTTTCATCATTATGCTTCTACTGTGTTATGTACTGAGATTTTATTTTTTTGCTTCCTTCTTTCCAGAACATAACTATGTCAGAAATGCCAGAATGCATTTAGTTAATTAACAAATTCGTAGACTACTTTTAACCCATTTCAGTAGTGAAAACATGAGTTGCCTAATTAAGTAGAGTTAAGACACTGAATTTTTTCTAATATGACATGGATGCCCTGAAGAAAATCAGTATTTATTGCAGTAATTATCATTTTCTACTTGACTGTTTTAAAACCAATCTCAAATACTTTAGTTCTAATGTTAACCAATTTGTGTTAAGCAATGTCATCTGTATATACAGCTACTGTGGATGCTAGATAAGCAGACTGGCAGGTAGGATATTACACAGTATCACATTTAAACTTGGTGGTTATATTATTAATATTAGTAGTTTCAGAAATTACACACCTTTTAAAAATAAAATGGATTATACTATTACTTGTCCTCTTTTAGCAGATGTATTTAACTTTTTATTTATGAAATATTTGATGGGAAAACTCACAGGGAAGATTCTTGGCACTTGAAATCAAGTTCACTTGTAAGGTGGAGAAGGAATTTTAATAATTGCAGCAAAGGTAATTTGATATATTCTTAGCAATTAAAGGCTCTATTCGTGAATGAATCATGTCTTGTGTACCCTCCATTTTCATGCAGTGTGTGTGTATGGCCAGTCTTCGCGAGCGAAGATTTGGGAAAGGTCATTAACCCTTCGAGCCTGCGCAGTGGATTTTTTAGGTGAGACACAGCGTGCGCTGAACTGAGCCCACCCTTTAATCCTGAGGTTCATCTGCCGGGGCCGAGCAAGCTTGGACAGTGGCAGTGAGGTCCCCAGGACGTAGGTTTGTTTAGAGTGACCTTCTCTTAGATGGATTGCCTTACAGGGCTGACGAGCTCCATCTGCCCGGGGGGCTGGGAATCGAACCCGGGTCGCAGCGGTGAAAGTGCTGCACCCTAATCACTAGACCACCAGGGACCCCCTGTTTCATGCAGTGTAAATATAATGGAAATATCTTACCACACATCTTTTGGGTAATGTTTCAACATTCTCCTCAGTCCTCTGTGACTTAAACATGTAAAAATACCTTTTTTAAAACTGTGAGAAAGAGAAAAAAAGAGAAAAAAAGAAAAGAAGTTTGAAGCACGCATACAATACAGAGAAAACTTAAATGAGTTTGTAAAAGTTTTTTTGCTGAAAATCACTGAATTACAAGTCTACTTTATGGTTTTCAATTCCAAGCATTAGTTTAGCCCAGGAAATTAGGAGAGAGCTTGTGTGCTGTTGGGCAACTGCAGGATCTGTACATGTTGAAATAAATGGAGGAGGAAAGGGATCCTCTTTCCTTAGATATCTCAATCTTCTTTTATATCTCATTTTTTGTTGTCTTTCTCCTTTAATTCTAATTTTTTCAATCTTTGTTTTCATGGACCTTTTCAGTAAGGATGGGTTGGACATAAATATATCCACAGCATTTAGCCCGTTACTAAGTAAAATCTTGAATTAAGCTAGAATTTGGGATGAATAAAGAAGCAATTAAACCTTGAGTTATGTGGTTCTGTTTGTCTGATTCCTGGTCACGATTCAGTTTTGGTTTTTCTTTCTTAATATTTTATTCTAGTTTTGAGCTTTTTTTTCGTCCCAGAGGGTTCACTTTCATACTTGTTAAACTTGTAATCTGGGACAATACCTTTGTTTTAATCTGGAATATGTACAGAATAACAACATTTTCATGGCATGAATGTTACAAGAACTTGTGAACCCACAACAGGGGATCACATTATTTTCTAGGCAGCAAGTCACCTCCATATGTGGCTTTATGCTCCCCATTTCCATATGAGCTCTTTTATCCTCCATGTTACTTTTCTTTTGTTTCTTTCCAGTTCCTGCCAGACTGGACTCCTTCTGCCCCAGAGGGGTCCTCTACCTGCCATTTGCATCTGGACCATAAATATTTTATATGGCCCACAATGCTTTATGCATATTTTAACTGAACAATACCATTTTGTAAATTGTCTGTCAATATGATGTATGCCTGGTTACTGCCATGAAAAGTGTGTTTGATATTGCAATAATATCAAAATATCAATTGTCCCTCCAAATTTGGTAAATTTTTCTGCCAGTGCTAAGAAAAGTAAAAATGGTTTGAAATTGTGAACCTGGCTTCTGAGGAGATGTGACAAACTGTGGCAGTTTCCAGGAGTCTGCATAAATATGCATAGCTGTTCTGCTGAGTCTTGCTGCCAACCATAACGGGTGGTTCTCATTAGCTCCAACTTGGGAGAATAAAAGATAAGTGTCCCAAATGAACTTATACCTATTTGCTGTGATGAGAGGTTTAAAAGCTCAGACTGTGTTAAATATTTGGAAACAGTACTCCAAAAACCACCATGCACTGTCAAACAAAAGAAATATCAGTTCTTTCATAGGTATTTAGCAATTCATATGTCCACAGAACTGTTGACTGTAAGCACCACAGTTTCTTGTGCAATTCTACCTTAAGATCTAGTAAAATCATGTTAAATGGGTTTATGTCATTGAAAATAAATGACCTGCCAGTTTGAGAGGCATCAAGTATTGCTAAACATTTCAGTCATGCATCGGTAAACAGTTTTTTGTGTGATCACTGGTACTGCATGAATGCATGCCCATTTCTGGCACAAGTGGTGGGTATGGAAGGACCTGAGGACCTGAACTGTATCTTTTGGGAAGGAAATAAAAGAGAAGGCACTCAATCACATTTTTACTATGCATCCCAGCTTTTCCACTGTCTCATTCTGAGAATTACTTAAAGGGACATCTTGATAAAGAGATGTCAGGACCATATGGCAAACTATGCTCCTATCTTAAAAGATCTGCTAGAAGACATCTATGAGGAAGGAATTCCTGAAAACTGGTATTATCTGCTCCTTAAAAACCTTCCCTTCACACAGTTAAAGAAAAAAACACCCAAATTCCCAAGAAAATGAAAAAAACCAGAAAATCACTGTTTTTGTTCTTTCTTGTAAATTTTTCTCCTCTCAGCCATGAGTATGATCATGATTTTTCTTTTGGTGATATCAGTGTGTGATTTTTAATATTTATAAGCAGACTCTTGCAAAAAACCTCCTCACTCCTTTCAAAGAGTTCACTGAATTTAGAGGAATTTCAGATAATGCTGTAACTACACTAGCAATCTGTTGATAGGGAATTTTTACTGTAGTTATAAACCTCGAAAAAACCCTTGCCAATTAGCTGAAAAGCATTCACTTTCTCCTGCCTGAATGCTATGTCCTTATATTGCTGTATTTAAAACAGATATGATAGCAAAATAATTTTATATTGTGTACTTTTACTACACAACACATACCTGTGTTCTTTCTGGTACTAAAAATGTGATGAAAAGTCATGGGTTGTTATGTGAGTGTTCACAGTGCATTTTTATGTGCATTGATTAATTTTACATTCTTTATACCATAAATCAAGGTAATAAAGAAAATTTTCAAATGTGCCACTGCAAATATATCTTTCACATTGCCTTTGTTCTATTTATAACCTTGTTTTTCTGTACATAAAGTGTTCTTATATACTATAGAGTAGCTGATATATTGTAATGGGTGCAGAGCTGTAAAAGTCTCTCTTGGCACTCTTAACATGGTCAGATTATTACTGTGTTCTCCAATTCAGCTAGATGTGTTCAAGGATCTTCTCTGGTCTGAAAGGTCAGCTGCTTTTAGTTGTGCACTAGTAGAATACTAATACTGTCCTTATTCAAATTACCTGCTACAGTACTTATTAAATTGATGGCCTTGTGCTCTAATTTAATACTGTCGTCGTTCGGAGGCAGGTCGCAGCTGCACTCTGAGCAGAATTAGGTGGTGCTGAGGCAAAGTTCAAGCAGAAACCATAGTTTTGGGCTGCATTTTCCCACTAAATTAGCAGTCAGATGTGGTGTATAATTAATTAGCACAAACCAGGGAAATCTTGTCATTTAATAAGCCTTTTTTATTTCCACATTACACAAACAGTGGGAATTGATCCATTAAGTGACTAGCTATTAATGTTGTTTAATGTATGTCTCCTTGTTAAATTGAGATGTCTAGTTACATACGTTCAGTATTTCAGAGCTTCTCACAGATTGTTCAGTGTTTGCTGAGATTTTAAGTCACGTTCTGCAAATCAATAATGGCTTCATTAATGAATTTGAACATCAGTGGTTCAGATAAACAGATCTGAGCTGCATAGGAAAGAAATTATGTCTGGCATTGTGATACTCAAGACAGCATGGTATTAATTTTGTTGTCCTAAATATTAAATATTCTGCTTATATCATGCTGCTTATACCCTACATTGCAGCCTTCTTTTTCCCTATAATCCTTGTTCATAATTGCCTAAGGCATTGTATAACTTCATCTCTTCAGAGTCCTACGTGGTATTAAATATGCAGAATAATACATTTCAACAACCACTTGAAGATGTCTGCGGGAGCACAGAGGATTCTTGTCCTTAAAAAAAAAAAGTAAAAGGGCAGTATTTGAATCACTCTTATTTCTTGACAACTGTATTTCTGTACTGGAAATAGCTATGCTCATCTTAGTCTTATAATATTCTAAAATCTAAAGGTTCTAACACTCTATATATACTATAAGCAATGTGTTTCCAGAAAAAATGTATATTGGCAGTGAATCATAAGACTAACTGCTAAATATAATAAGAAATCTTGTCTGTTTTGCTTCTGTATGTTTATTCCACTTGGGAAGTGGGGAAACATGATATTTTATACTGGGGTCCTGTAGGCAGAACACAGTGATCTCCCTTATTTGAAATAAATTACTCACAATGAACCTAAACTAAAGGCTCAAAACCAGGGAGTACTCTCCAAAATTCCTGTCTGATTAAGGGAACACACTTGCTACAGCAGAGATAAATACTGTACTCTCTTCACAGTCTCTCTCTGCATCTTGGTTGATTCTGCAGTTTCTCCAACAGATCCTTCAGTCTGTTTTGTCTGGGTCTTTCATTAGCATTTCAAATATTCTCTTGCTGTTGTAGCAGAGTTAACCCATTTATCATGAAACCTGCAATTGTAACCAAGAAGAAAACTCCTAAGCAGGTAAAACTCAAAGAGTGTTTTCTCACGAAAAGAGGAGAATTCTGTTGTGAGTGCAAGACCCAGTTTGCATGTGTTTTTAGGAACAACTGGAAGAATTCAGTATCAGACCCGAAGGTTGATGAATCATCACTGCTTCTGCTCCTGTGTATGTCAAGTTACTGAGGTCTGTGGAGAGAGTGGAGAGCAAAGCATAGGGCAAAAGAGCCAAAGGAGATGGCTGTGTGCCTAAAATAAATGAAATGGGTTTGAAGTTTGTACTTATTTACATATCTTTGTTTGCAAAAACACAAAACTGAAATTAATTGTGGGTACACACACGCATTTCCTAAAGAGGTATTTTATGTTAAGTTCGTTAATGTTAAATGTACTTGTTTGGGCAAATTAATTTACTTTAATCTATGGTGAGGGCTGCCGGAAAGAGTTTGCTATAATTACCTAGTTACTGTAAAGAGTTTTTCATGCATTAAGTGCTAGGTGTGACATCTTTCACTCACTTCTACTGTGTTGCAGATGCCATACTCAGATGTTTTCTGGATTGTGGGTTGATAGTGTGATCACAAGTGAGGAAGGACAGTTCATACTTGACAACTGATAAATGAACCCAGTACCCTGCAGGCTGCTCATCATCCCTCAGACCAAAAGGCAGGGAGCCACCCTGTGCACCAACCTTTCTTGAATACCTGCTTGATAGGGTAAATGAAGCCCAGTATGTGAGATTAGATCACATTCTCAGAAAATTTCAAGGCTTCCAAGCAGAAGTAAAACTGAATAAGAATAATGTTCTTCATGCCTGTGTATAATAAAAGGCTCAAATGAGATAAATTGAAGGAGATGACAATATAGTTATGTTCTATTGTTTCTATCTTGCTACAAAAAAAATGAGACAGCAGTACATTGATATACAGGGTGAAGGCCTATATGCTGAGACAGATACTTTTTTTTTTAAACAAAAAAAGTATACATATTTCATATGTCCCGGTTTTAAAGCTTTTTGCAATGTTTGCGATGTAATGTACTGCAGATTTGCATGTTCAAAAACATCCTTGACAGCTATGGAAATAGTGTAGTTTGACAACTCCTCATCTTAGCTAAGGCAAACAAACAAGGCCAAGTTGACTGAAATATAAAATCTTTCCTAATCCTGTGATGGCAGCTTGTTTGCTCTGGCATCCAAAAGCTACAGTATTGTCAAAAAATGTAGCAAGGCTGAGGTGGCTTTGACTGAACTGACCTCAAACATGATGTGAACAGTTGTGTGGGGAGAAGGATGGGAGGTTTTGGAGGAGGCAGTCTGCACACTCGTTTGATCTTCAGTCAGTATTATGTGTAAGCACAGTATTTAGATGCCTGAGATGATAAATCACCAGTTATGAAGGGAGGTAAGAGCATTCTGTATTTTATACTGTCTGTTTGCTCCAGCTCCAAATGAGGATCTCACCGTGGTGGGCACTGTGCAAAGGCAGAACAAATAATGTTCATGTAAAGATTAAAGACTACTTTATCCAAGCTAGGCAAACCATACTGTCTTTGATTGACTCACAGAAAGTTCTGATTCCTCTTGTCATCTGGTTTAAGTATGTGTTACTTGATAATCACAGTCAAGAAAGAAAGTTGTGAAGCCTCACTCATAGGACAGGTATGTATACTGCAGGGAAAAATGGTATTTATTGGAAAGCTAAGCATTTTTACCAAAGAGACCAAATGTTTGCACAACGTGTCTCATCTCTGAGGCGCAGTTGAAGGTTTCTTTGCAGAATGTGGTCAGTCGAGCCCAATCTCCAGTAGAAATCTAAGGTTTATCACAGCAGCTAAACAGTGGATTATTTCAGTCTGAGGATCAATCAGTGTTTCTGCTGAATGACAGTTGCTGGAGAAATGGTTTGGAGTATCTATGCTATGTAGCCCAGATCAATGTAATCCAATTGATGTGCTGCAGTGGCATCATTCAAGTTTAAGATGAAGGATGCTTACATTTGCTTTACTTGAGCAAAAGCTACTGCCTCTGTCACTTGATCTCCCCATTACACCCAGACACAAGTTTCTTTTTAATGATAGTATTTGCATTTATTTGGCTTTTGTCATAAAGAATGACATATTTATATAACATTTCAGTTCAACAACTGAAGCAGAGATTAAAACCAGACTAATGCTGCATGGTAAAACAGTTGTATGTGACATATTCTCCCTTGCCTGCCTCACAGGTGTGGAAAATTTGCAAAGCTGTTGAATATGCCTGGGATGAGGATTCAAGATAATGCACTCTTAGGTGGGGCACTGTATATCATGTGGTATAACAGAGAGAGGACAGCCACAGGAGCCATACCCTCAAGGGATGCTCTGCCAAGCCTAGCAGGATGCAAGGACAGGAAACAAAATTATAGGGAACTGAGCAAGAATTGTGCAGACTGGAGGTACATGGTGTAGCTACTCCTGGGTATTTTCTTGAGACATCATATTAAAACTATGAGTGAAGGAGGAGATTTGGCTTATGGGTCCATAAGGATGGATATAATTTCCTGTTTAAGAGACATTGTGGACAGTGAACACAGCACAGAAAGTAATGGCACCTTAAAAGTGGTATAAGTGTTTGGAGAAAAGATGGGATTTTTCATTAGAATTAAAAATAAAGGGAAATTTTTCTCTTCTAGAGTCTCCTTCATGGTGACATGCACTTCCTGCATAAATAAACGCTTGCAGAAACTCTTGAAAGAAAGAAAGCAAGAAGGTAAGCAATATACACTATTTATTATTCTGATTCTTTATTCGTTAGGCTCTGCGAACTGTTTTGGTTTCAGTTCTTCTGACTGAACTAGCTATAGAGTGATATCAACTGAGTAATTTCTGAGAGCTTGCTAATCCTTTCAGTTTGATGTTGTGTCCCTCTCAACTCATAGTGATACAAAAAACCACATTTACTCTACTCTTGAGCAGCTGGGAGCATAAAATGTCCTGTCTTTCCAAAATCACTCTGTGGGTTCAACTGAGATGCCAGCCTTGGTCAGCATGCTGGCAGTAGCTGTTTAATCTTCTAGGTCAGTGGAAGTCAACCTTTAGCAGTTGGAGACTTCAAATTGAAAATTTTAAGAGATTTGAGATGCACGTATGCATTCTCAACAGGTTGCACCTGAGTGCATGAAATCCATTGCACAACTCAGTGAAAGCAGAGCAACAATTCTAGAAGGGAAGATTGCATGTCAAGGTTTTATGATAGCCTTATTTAGAAAGGATATTTTCGTTTAAGTTTCCTACAAATCAGCATTTTAGTCCTGCAGGGAGTCCTGTCCCATAAGAGCTCTGAGCCTTGGCAGAGTTCAGTTCAGAGCCTTGGTAGAGTTCAGTTTACTGTCAGTGAGTTTCAGAGAAACACTAGCTGTGGAACAGAATTCAGATTACAATTTTGTTTTATTTATTTATGCATATATTTAGTACCATTGGGTAAACATAAATAACATCTCAAACTGAATTAGCTAAAATAATGTGTTATTTTTTCATAAATATAAGTAAGATTAAGTTTTCCATTATTTTGACTGTCTTTCTCAGGTGGCTTAGTAATATCAAATCAGTATTTGGGTTTTCTAATAATTAAAATTTGTGTTTTCTAATAATATGTTTCATTAATTTGTAATATTTGGAAAACAATTTGTTTGTAATATTTTATTTTCTCTTGTGCTCTAATAATGTTACATGATTCAACCTCAACTGAGTGCCAAACCTAAAGTCATACACAGCTGAAGATTAAAAAAAAAAAAAAAGTGATAGAAATGGAAGGAAATAGTAGAGAAGAGTATAAATCAGAACTAGAAACAGTTGTAAAAACACTTTATTCATGACTGATTCACGTGTTCATTCATATCGCATATAACCTGTAGATGAGTGGAGATCCAAATTCATTCTATACCACTCAGTATATATAAGGCATCTAAATATGCCTGTATAAATCTCACTGATGTTGCACTCCGTCACAAAGCAAGTATTTTGCATAATTAGCCTGGATACTCAGCCACATTTTTCAGGAGCCAGCTAGTTCACTGCCCTCACTGCAATAGGATGACACCAACTATAATAGGAGCTCCTGGCTGCTTTACAGTCTTCATAATTAGGCCTTTTATTTAATTGCCTAAGTATGGATTCAGAAGTCTAATTTTAGGCATGTCTTTTTCTTTTTTTTATTCTTTTTTCTTATTCTTGGTATCCTATTAGGTATTACAATGATGTTGATCTGAATAGTCATTCTCTTCTCTTTACAGCTTATTCTTCTTCAAAACTTAATTTCCAAAATACCTGCTGTACTAGAATTCCACTGCAGTGCCCAAAAGTGAAAGAATGTGCAGTCCAGTTGTTAGATTAAAGCTGAAATGTTTGAATCATTAGATCATACAGTTATGCTAAATTTTCTCAGAACAGCTTTTAGCCCAAGTTTGCAATCTTCATGTTTCCTGGCCTGTTTATTTCACTAAGGAGTGCAAAAAGTCCAGTTCTTTATTATGATTTTGGAATATTATGGTTCTATGCAGCTATTCTTGTTCAAAGCAAAACTCTGTTATATATGATTTGGGTGTGTATGTAGTCATGAGAAAATTATTTAGTGTTAAGACAGACTGTTTTCTACATTTCTGTATGTAAATTTGCTGAATGCTAACTTGTAAAAGTCTACCAGCAATAAATCTCTAATACTGATTTGTGCAGAAAAAAATAAGATTAACACAGTTCCTCCTTTAAGGTGGATACAAACACTCAACAGGGTCAGCCAGAATATGCCATTTTTCTTAGATGTTCCTGTTGTCTGATACACTGAGCGCTGACTGGGGCTGCAGGCAAGATTCTGAACTTAATGGTATGGTGGTCTGATTTAGTGTGACAAAGTTTTTGTTATTAAAAACTGAGATCATCCAAGACATTCTGGTTCTAAATAAATTAAAGAAAGCTTCTGAGTCAAGTAAAAAGTTAAAGTTTCTTTTCTAATACAAAAAATTTCACTTTTTTAACTCCTATTAAGTAGGCAAACTTTTTGTTTCCTGTTCCAGACATCTTTGGAGGCATTCTCAGATACCTCTGAAATATGTTAGCTACTGCCACCAAAATTTCTGTATGAAATTTTAACTAGGACAGTGGTGGGGGTTTATATTTCAGAATATGACTTTGAAAGCTGGTTGGGAGAGGAAGAAATCAACATCAGATGCTATAAATCTGTTGTCTGGACTGGCAAACTATTTAGAGCTTTTAAAATCTATAAAATTAAGCCGAGTCTTGACAGGGGGGTGTGTTGTTTTGGTTATTCATAACCTCTACGGATATTTTTGACATGTCCTGTTCAAAAAGTAGTCAAAGAGCGGAAAGAAATTCACTTACTAAACATTTAACTTTATTGGCAACAATTTACTCCATCAAAGACACTAAACTGGTGGCTGTGCAATGTATATTTTTCTGTAATGACTAACTCATGTCTCAATAAATACAATGATGAACATTTTGTCCTTTTTCTGCACTATTACTCTTTTTTGTAAGACAACACAGTATCCCACAAATGTAAGAATGTAGGATTTTTTCCTTTAATTCACATTCAAATGCCTTTCTTCTATATCTGCTGTAGTGTTATTGAAAATATGACATCATCATTTAAAACAAGTCAGAAGAAATTTTTAAATATCTGTAATTGGGGGGAAAGAAGAGTGTTGAAAATTCACATAAAGGATTTTTGCATACTTAGAACCTAAAATAAGGAGTAATTAACTGTTCCAAATATCTTCCCACTTATAATAATAGGATGTCTTCAGTTAAATTTGCAAAATTTATTTTATTTTGCTAATTGATTGGTATATTCATCATTCAATGATATATGAGGTAGAACTGGATTCTAAATTACTTTTGTCTGATAAGCCTTCCAATTAATTCTTCTCATACTATTTTCCTGGTGACATCTGAACTTCTTTCATTATATAAAACACATCTTGAATAAGACATTGCTGAATAATAAGCAGGGATTCTAACGTGTTCAAAATTAGAACCCCTGACAAAGTCAAATGCATTCTCATTTAGACAATGACCTCATCTAATGTCAGTTTCAGGGTATCATATTGAAGGGAAGTATATACCCTTCCCTTGTTTGCCTATCTACACTTAAGTTAGAAATTTTAAAGGCAAAAAAATAGAAGCAATTGTAAATACTCTTGGTTACGTGGTCTCACTTATTAAAGCCTCATTAGAACATAGAATGTCTGTGATTGTTATATTTTTATTCTGCATTGTCTGACAATTTCCCCTCTTTTTTGTCTTATTAATCTGTCTTCTCAGAAGAGTATTTTTTTATTTGGGCAAGGAGACTTTTAACATACATTAAAATGTATGTTAAATGATGTGCTGTATTACATTTGCTTGCAATTTGCATTTTTCTTAATACATCAGTCAGATTCTTTTTGCATAGATAGCATTTCATAAACCAGAGAACACTGATAATATCTGATGTAACTGACTTGCTAATACAAGGAGTGGATCATTTTAAATGGACCTTACATCTTTATAGGATGTTAGAAATGAAGACATTACTTCAAAATGTAGGTAATTATAGCCCCTTTTTTTATCAGTGCTATTTTCTGAGGTATTATCATAAGATAGCACTTCAGTATTAAGCAGGACCTTAGAGTGGCAATAAATCAGTCCAACTGAGTCATCATTGTCCAAGGCATCTGAACTACTGAAATGTTGTGGATCCTACAGAGAGTGTGAAATCACTTGACCCTTGGCATTAACCTTTACTGAATGAATAGACACTGCTTTCCACATCGAGGAACAAAAGCAGAATGGTATTGATTAAACACCACATTCACTTGATATTAAATACTGGCTGAACTCACTTCTTGGTTTCCAGCTCCAGTGGGAGAAACCCAGAGAGTTGCTGTGTCTCAGGAGAGTGCATGTTTGTAATTCAGAGCAATGTTTTTTCCTGCAAAGTTTTCTTTTTTTCCCCCTCCTTGGATCAATAACTGGCAGCCATGATCAGCCATGAGTATGTATTGTCAATTCTGACCTGTGTTCTTTATCACTTGGGGGGAGAGGTCACAGTGCTGTGACTAATAATGCAGTTGTCCCAGGCATGAATAGTTTCCTGCCTGCAATGAAAGTATTTATATATATATATGTGTGTGTGTATGTGTGTGTGTGTGTATGTATATATGTCTCTCTATATATGTATTTAAACAGTCTGCTTTTTTATAAATCTTGTTCACCAAACCTCTTGGCTATTTGCTTTGAATGTCTGATTAATCTGCTGTATGGCATCCTATTTACAAAAGCTCTTAGAGATTTACTAAATGGTTTTTGCTCTTGGCAGGAATATGAGTTCCCAGGAACTTGGAAGTATCAAAGTGGGAATCTTGGGAATTAAGTCTCTACCGATGTTGTGGAAGAAAGCTGTTGCTTCGTTTGATAAGTGAGGAAATGGAAGAAATGAAATCAAGAGAAGGAAAACCAGAAGAATTCTTTCAGCAAATTCTCCTGTGTTTTGTTAGGACAGATTCTGCTCTTGTGTGCATAGCTGGGAGCCCAGAGTAGCTCAGAAGCGTGCTTCTGTAGTGAGCAAGTCCTACCCTAGCACTGTTGAATCAATGCATAAAAGGTTGACAGTGAAGAAAATGTGAAATACAGCATAATGAATAGAAGCAGCTGCAGCAGCATCTCTATCTACAAGCAGATGACCACTCCTGCTTGAAACTGCATTCTAAAAACTTACCTGAATTTAATCAGTTTTTAAAACCAAAAAAGTTCTGACTTTAGCTACAAAAATAATTGCATATTTTAAAAGCAAGATTTATACAATTATTTTGGGAAGTTCACCACAAATAAGGATATACATGGCAAGCCTAGATTCTGTTTTCCTCCAGTTCAAAAGATTTTGTAATATTGAAAGCCAGTGGGCTTTCATCACTTTTCACAATTGTTTTCATCTTGATGAGTTTGTATTCTACCTTGCTCTGCTTGCATATTCCTAGCTGTGTAAGTTGCATCTGAACCCACGCAGCTTTTTGGCTGGATATCAGCATTCAGTCTGTGGAGTGTACATTAGGTACATAAGTCTTCATGCATAAGTATGATTTTTTTAAAAATAATATTGAAAGACTGAAGAGAATGGTCAGTGGGATCATGTAAATAACAAAATTTTCATCTACAAAACCCTCCAAAGATAAAAAAAGAGCAAAAAGGAAAGTCTATAATCTGTTTTAACCCATACAGAAATGCCTATTTCTTTATCAGAAAATAGAGACATTGAACTTTTGTAGTAATAGTAATGATAATAATAACAACAGCCATGAAATTTGTGTTATAATCTTATAAGAAAACTTAAGAGTAGAAAGGATAGGAAATTTCTGGAGCAGACTACCCATCACCACTCCAATCCAGCAGCCTTCTGCTTTAGGACTTTACAGAGAATTTGCATTATGTAGATTCATCGTGCAACTGGGCAACTGTTTTTTCACACCAGCGGGAAGGACTTCAACTGGTCTGTGGATATGCAGCACAACCTTTTCATTTTGTTTTGGGTCTCTACTATTCTTTGTCTTGCAGATTTTCTTTTCTTGTTGACCCAAATCACATCTGAACAAAAAAAGGCCTGAGTCTGACATTCCTTGCACTAAGATCATTTACCTTTACTCGAGTGCTGAAAAAAAATGTAATAAATACACCCAAAACTACTTAGTGGTCCTTAGCTATTAAAACCTAAATTCTCTACCTTGAAGTGGCTTCTCTCTACACCATATAATGCTCTTCTTTATGTACCCAAAGGGAGTTTCACAGAGTGGACATTGTTCTCATACCTTTCTTGACCTGTCTGTTTATTAAGCTTGTGTGTAAAGATTATTCCTTCTCAGAGGTGATCTTCAGCTATGCAGCAAATACTCTGCATGTAACTGTGTGGATGTACTGTCAGCTAAACTTTCTGGAATAGCTTTTTTTTTCCCCCAGTTACAGTATTAATCATACATAAAGAACTAATAAACAGAAGCACTATATTTAATATATCTCTAGGCACACATAAAGAAGAGTACACTACCATAATCTAAATGGGGATGAGGCAGAGGATGTTCTTTTTCATGTAATACAGGAGCTCATACCATGCTGGCTGATAATGATGGAAAAGATGAAAGGATAAAACCTCTTTAATCCTTGCTTCACTGTAAAGCTGCTAATGTTTGTACATCCATGCATATTTCTACAAAGTAACAAGTATTTAAGGAAGATAAAGCAATCTGGAAGTTTACTACAGTAAAGAGGAATACAGTTAATATTGTCTGCATACCAATCAGAGCTTTACATTTTATATCCAAATTAATATCAATTTCAGAAAATAGCAGTAAAAGAATTTATTAATTCACCAGACACAAAAATTCTGACTTGGACTTTTTTCCTGGAAAATAAAACCATCTTCGCTTTTCCAAATATTATTTTTGTCAGTTGGAGGGGTGATGATTGTGGTATTTCCTCAGATGCTAAACTGCTCATCAGGAATGTTGTCTAGTCACACAGAAACATTGTTAAATTTTGAGGCTATCAGCCAACCCCAATGAATGGATACAGAGGGAGTATCTCTCTTACTGAAAGTTCCACAAATGTATTTACCTTCTCAAATGCCAAGTGCTGCAAATTAATCTGTTAATTATTAGTAGTCAGACACTACTGTTTTGGTCCAGATGTCCTCAGACAACCTACATTTTTCACAGAAAGGAAACATGTCTACAAATGTCTACAAACACCTTATTTCAGGTGTGTTGCAAATATGATATATGCCACACAAATAAACAACTTCAGTAAGAGGCATTTGCATAAGCTTAATAATTCGATATAATGCTGTAATCTGTGCAAGATGGTTTACAATATGAAAGGACACCTATATCTAAAATCTTTAATTCAGCATTATTGTCCTCCTTTGATCTTCATCTTCAGTTAGTTTACCAGCTTAAACTTCAGTCTCATTATTGCCCATGCAATAGGAAAAACATGCATTTTATGACATTAATGAAATGTCATTAATTCATGCTCATGATATTACATCAAAATTATTTTGGCAAGTTGTCTCCTGACCAGGGAGATACAATGATCAGGGAGTGTGAAAGTCTTTTGTTTTCTCGTGTAAGAGTGTTTGTAGTGTAGGTAAATGTCTTCACATCCAGCCAAATATGATTACTGTGGATCCTTTCTGGGGGTAAATACCACTCCATTTCCTCCCAAAGCAGTTAGCTATAAGGGCAATTCTTTCTTGAACTGATAGCAAATAAGAAGCAGGGCAGATCCCCATAGAAAAATCCTGGTCCCCCAAAAGCCAAGCAGAACTTTTCGTCATGGCTGTCAATCAAGACAGATTTCATTTATTTTGTCAGGAAGAATATCTTTCTTTAAAATGGATTCATAGCATATTCATAGCCAGGTCTAAAGTAGGTTTGAAAAGCATTTAAGTAACTTTCCAGACTTCACCATCACACTCATCCTTTGTATTACTCTTCCCAGACCAAAAACTAGTAGAATTGGGTAAACGGTATCTTGATATTCTGTTTTATTTTTCATAGGGATTAGCCTTTGAAATCTCATTGATCTCAAACTTTGATATATCAACCATTTTGATTTATTTTTGAAAGGGAAGAGGATTGTGACAAAAGTTGAATAATTTTACATTTAAAAACACATTTTAGAAGAGCAGATTTCTAAAGGTAGTTAATAAAAAAGAAAACTATACTGCTCTAATACTGATATAAAATATTGCTCAGAAAAAGTGAGAGTGACAAAAGTAGACTCGAGCAATAGACAAAATACATCTTAAGATTTATTAGCAGCAGGATATAGTTCTGTAATCTTTTTGTGAACAAAATCTCTATTTTCTGAAAGTACGAAGAATCAAAAGAACAACAACAAAACCCCTCTCATGCACTCTTTCCCCTTTCAGTCTCTCTTTTCCTACTCAGAGTGAAGGAGTTGCCTTTAAAAGTATCTCCGCCTATGTGGGGGGAAAAAAAAAGAAAACTACACTGACTACTACTGCATTTTTACTGATGCAACATATTTTAATCAATTCTTTACATCAGGGCAGAAAAAAAATAAATCTGCATTGTATGATTGAGAATCTGAACCATGATTGAGGGCCACTGTAATACAAAAAATGTTGCTGAAGAAACATGAAGAGTGTAATGAATTTAGTTCTAGAAGGTTGTCTCACAAGTCCTTTTAGCATTTAATTCAATTAATAAAAATTTATAAAGACTTGGGGTCTCCAAGACAATTAGAATTGTTCATGGTAGTCATTTTACAACCAAGGAAAGCATCCAGAACTTACGAAAATGAGTTATGTGATGCAATACACTGCCTTTAAGAAAAATTGGTAGGGGAAACCTATTTGAAATAAAGAGAAATAATGTAACTTCTGTATTTATATTCATTTTTGTTGGCTCAGCTTTTCCGTTTTTCATCAATAGTTAGTCTGGCAGTCTTGTTAAGTTGGTTTTGGCCTATTTGCCTATTTTCTGTTTCTGGACATCAGCTCTGACAAAAAGATTTGTCCTGAATGGCCTCATGTCCATGACTGTAAATTAACTTGTGTTGTTTGATGCACACTTAGAATATATGGCATTGACTTTGGAATAAAAATCAATATTCTTTGATCTCTAATTCCTTTCTCTTGTTGCAAGTGGGAAGTTGCATAAGTAAAGCATGCAATGTGCAGCTTGGAAGACAAAGAGTTGGAAACAGTGGGAAATTGATCTATGCTAGGTCATCTTTATCAATGAAACAGAAATGAAGAAAAAGAAAGCAAGATGTATTATGTTTGGGAAACTGGTTCCAAAGTGCATTGTAAAAAGATTTTTATTATTTTGGTGGTTTTTTTTAATTAGACCTTCTCAATTGACTGAATTTCCTTATTAGAATCATTACATTATTTACACTTGGAATATTTAAATCCCCTGTAAAAAAAAAAAAAAAGGAAAAAAAGACACTATTCTTTTTTAATTTGCCCAAAGGATTGGGTAAACTGACAGGTTTTGTGTGGATGTGAAATACTACCTACAAGGTTTAAGAAATTGTAATTCCCATAATAGTGGTCTACAAAAGCACCTTACAAATAGGATGAAGCTGTCTTCTTAAAGTATGTTATAAAATTCATTTGAACTAGTTTGAGGGTTTGATAGTTTAGGAATTATCATCCTAATGCAAGTTCACAAACTAAACTGCTGAGGGTCATATTAGACTATTTGGAGTTGCACTTCACCTACATAGTCAAGACTGGCTTTACAGGCAATCTCACATAATTTTTCTGTAATGCTTCAGTGAAGTGAAGTATGTTTACCAAATCAAATAAGGTTATATGGGAAAAGAACATGATGAAGACATGCTTTCCAACAGAAATATGAGCCAAATTTCCAAACATTTAAGTTTGTGTTTAACATATAGTTTACTCAGAGGGTAAACCTATTAGTTTTCTTGGAATTATTCAAGGAATGGAGTAGTCAGGTAGAGCTGAATACCAAAAATGCTCATGTATGACTGAAACCCAAAACTGATGATTGATCCTATTTGGCCTGTTTATGATTTAGTTTAGTGTGTACCTGCTATCACATGGATAGTAAAGCTGGCTGACTTAACAGGAAAAAGAAGAGAAGCACTCTAAATGCAGGGCATTCATTAAGGTCAGGGGAAGGGCTATGACTCCCCATGTCTTTGGAAAAAATAATGATAAATGTTGTGTCTTCATCTTCATCTAAATGTAACATTTTTGTGTCTCTGTGTACAATGATAAGTTCAATACCATCCAAATAATCATAATTTTTTTGATGCTGACAAGAACAAATGCCAAGTGTTACTAATAGTGTGAGACTTAAACAGAAAACACTGTTTTTCGTAAGGGTTCTTTAGACAATGACTCACTTTCTTGTCTCTTAGCTCTGTTACTGGTAACTGAAGTAGACACATTTTTCTCGATAAAATTTAAGTGGCTGCTGACATTTTGATCGTGGCATTGCACAACTGAATTTTAGAACAAACAATGAATTCAAAAGCACTGGCCTTAATTGTGCAGGTAACAGATGGACAGTGAGACACGATTTTGTTTCAGGAGCTGGACTACCTAAAGAAAAAGACTGTAAAATTGTGCCTGTGAGACGAGGGTGGGTTAAGATTCCAGAACTCACTCTTTCTCTTTACGGTCTCCCTCTTTCCATGGTGTCCTGTGTAGTGATTTAAAACAGATATTGCTTCTTCACAATTTAAATCAATTCTGCAGTCTGAAAGCTCACATACCCTTAAAGTATTAAGGTGAAAGGCTCAAGTTTGGATTCTGCAGTGCGACCCTCTCCTCTACAAAACACAATTTTTTGTACCCTATTAGAGCTTTTCCCAGTTTCATAGCTGGTGTTTCCACAAGGATGTTGAGTTGTGTTATCTGTGTACGTGTTTACTTTGTCATTCTTTGTATATACCCTGTGGAGGGAAATAAATTGGGAAAGGGTTAGGTGTCATTCAGTGGATGTGAAAATATGAATGCCTCGGTATTTTGTAAATTATCTGGAAACCCTTGTACAGAGTCTCTGCCTAATTAACTGGAAAAACTGCCTTTAAATTCTGAACATGAAAATTTCTTGATATTGTGGGTATTGGTGGCTTTGTCCTAAGCCCCCTGACTGCAGCTAAGAAAGAGAGTTAGAACTGTGTGAGCTGCTAGGGACATGTAGGTAGGTATAGGTACATGGAGAAATGGTATCTATAGTTTTACTTGCAAATATACATACAAAAAAAATTTCCTAAAGATTTTAAATCATCATTTCTGGGAATTTCTTATACTGTAAGGTAAACTCCAAGTGTGTTTTTTTGTTTGTTTGTGGTGGGCTTTTTTTTTTGTCTTTTTTTTTTTTTTTGTCAATAAGACACCATCTTCCTGCAAAAATTTCTGAGGCTGTATTAGCCCATATTTGTTCACCTCTCTGTATTTATAAATGTAGTAATATCGTGGAAATACATACACTTGGATTGCAAGAATAGCAACTTTTGTTAAAATTCCTATTTGGCACAGTTTTCAGGAAAAGCCTGCATTTTGGTATATGCAGTACTAACATCGTTCCTCTACGTGTCCCTGGATGTTCTGAGCCACCTTTCTTAGTAGAAATGGTTGAGAAAAGGATGAACAGAGTTAAATCAGTAGGTGGTATCATTCATATATGACTAACATACATAGAGAAAATTGATATTTTGTATTCACACTAGCAGTTTTTCCACCAGAAAAAAAAGTCAGATAAAACACCATATCATTATGCTGCTATAACATTATAGCAGCAAAGATGGTAAAATACATTACAAAAAAGGGTGTTCGATCCTTCTGGCATTTTAGCCACTGTTCTCCAAAACAAAAACAAATATAAAGCAAATATGGTAAAGTGAAAGAGGATATTTTTAGTCCATTTATAAATAGTGGAAATAAAAATGTACAGCCTTTGAAAATTTAGGCTTGTAATGGACATGCTACTGACCTATTCTAGTGTGTTAGTTTTCCTATGATCACTTTATTAACATTGTAAAAATGGGAAAATAACTCACATGTTTTAATTCATGAAATATTGCCAATTTTGTTGCATCTTTTCTTCTTCTCCATTTTTCTCTCTCATTTCACTCTGATCTGAAGGGTCTGTAGATTTATCTTCTGCCTGTCATTTGTCTTCACATGACTTTAAAATAATTAATTGCACCATTCAGTGATGATTTATGATTTCTTCTGGCATAATTAATGATACACATCAATTTTTCTTGTTAATTGAAGGAGTCACAACAAACTTTTTATACTATATGTTAAAGGAGAACAAAATAGCTTTGGAAAATTACCTTTAGAATTTTTATTCTGTATTAGGAGGAACTGGGAAGAGAATTAGCAGTTTAGCACTGAAGAGAGATGAAGACAGTTTGAAGAATGGAAGTAAAGACATTTTACTAGCAATGTGCAAAAGAATTTAGATACAATAAACATCAAAATAATGCCATAAAAACTGTAATTAATATTCCTCTTATTTTAATAGCAAAAAGTTCATTAAACATATAAATCCTTCCATTTTGTTGATTTTATCCCTTTCAACTTCTGTTTCATGAATAATGAAAGAAAAACTTGTAAAATTATTCTAACCCAAACAAAAGAAAACATATTGAACCTTTTTTTCTATTCTCTTTTTCTTTAAAGAAAAAAGCTTACTTCTGACTATTCGATTTGCAAACCGAAAAGGTATGAATAGACTTTGAATCAGCTTTAACTATAGAATATTTATTAAAACATCAAAAAGTTTGAAGTCATCTAAACAAAAATTGCCTTTTTCACAACATATCTTTATTGTAGGGTGTGAGTCACTTCCACATTTGTTTTCTTGTCAGGTTTTAAAATTTGGAAATGATATAATGTACTAAATTCTGTGAAAAGAAGTACAAATGATTTCTTGGGTAACTGTTATACTACTTTGCATGTTTAATCAATTAGTGCTTAAAGGAAATTCATATCTAAGATATAAAAAAGAAGTTTCAAAATAACATTTCCTCTATTATAACAATTTATTCATTTAGAATAATACAATTAAGTTGAAAAGAGCAAAGTAATTGTCAGGCACTATTTCTATACAATCTCTTTTTTTTGACAAGAGTAGTATAATTGTCCTTAAGCAACATTTTATTATACTTTGTTGTTGTCGCCAGTAGTAGTAGTAGTAGTAGTAGTAGTAGTAGTAGTAGTAGTAGTAGTAGTAGTAGTAGTATTAAAAGCAACAGTAAATGCATCAAGTGTTGCGAACTTGATTTGAGCATTTTATGGTACTGGAGTCAGCTGCCTATTAAAAGTGTGATCAGGTAGTTTAGAGTGTGACTAGCTGTGTCAACAGAAGGAAAGTGGAGGATTAGTATCTATGGCAACAACAAAGCATCCCTGTTTGCAGACAGACAAATTCTGCTACATCTGAAAAAGATTGACAGGTCTATTCCTTTACAACTGACCCATAGAAATTAGCAAGTAAAAGTTATTATACTGGGTTGTATTGAAGGGTTCTCAATATCTTAAAGTGCTCTTGTAAGTTTTTCTGCATCATTTGCATGAGAAACCTGGCAGGGATTGTTCTGAGGTTTATATCTGTGGTTTGATAGATTCTTTGTGGGGGAGTATTGGTGGTGAGAATAACTTAATTTTCAGTTCTCTGTATGACAGAATTGTTGGAGCATGGATTGAGGGAAAAACACACATCAAAGGACTAGGGCTGAATAATATGCCACATTTCAAAACCAAGAGACATTGCAGGAATATTATAAAAACACCTTCTCAAAAATGGAGTTTTAAAAAATATTTTTTTCTCCCATTAGTTAGAAATAATTACCATCTGAAGTTCCTTAATAATTAAGATTTCCATTGGAATGATTTCATACCTTTCCAGAAATTCTGTAATTTAACAGAATAACCTTTCACTTAATTCACTGGAAGGTAGGAAGTACTGTAATTGAAATAGTCTATATCAGAATTAATAGTATTACATTTTTTTCTTTTAAAGGAAAAAAGAGTGAAAAACTTACTTACCTATTTAATTGTTCACAGGTTGTCTGTTTGGCTACCAGCAGCAGAAAGGAGAATTCACCTTTAGGAAATACCTTTGAAAATCATTTAATCTTATGTTCTATTCTACTTGTATTTTGGCAAAAGTCCAACTGACTGAGAAAAGGTCAGGATTATGGCTATTTTTCACAAAAAATATATTTAGGTCTATCTGAATGAACATTTTTCTCTTAAATTCTGTCACTGTCTGTACTCTTTATGTTTGGAAGCAAAAGTTTTGAGTGTATTTTTTAAATTGTGGTAAGAAAACTATATGTATGATGTGTTTCCCAGAGATACATGAAAAATCACTAGAAAATATCCTTTGTGCTTTCTTGATATTTTAAAATTGTATTTGTGTCAGGAAAGTCCCTAATAGTTCGGCTTAACCTGACTTGATGCAGAAGGCATCAAGTCTCCTAAATGATGCGGTTCTGGTATTAATTTATATTCCTTTTTTATCAAAAAGTACCACTTAAGTAACATGTTATTATAAGTGTTGCATCTGTGTTTCTTTTTTATCTGGAAACAGAAATGATGAATGCTTCTGATTCTCAGAAAAGAGAGTTCTAATTTAAGCTCTATAGAAAGAAAGTTTTTAAACATCCCTAAGGTGCTGGCTGGGTATAATCAGAGCAATACCCCGTGTTCATGGGTTTCTGTGCATAGCTGGGCCCATGGCCTTTTAAATTCTGCACATTGTTGTGAGTGCTGTACATGAAGCAGATGAGTAAGACAGTCAGCTGCAGTTTGAGGGTTATTGTTGTTTTGATTGCTCCCGTTCATTCATACCCATGCAAAGAAAGCCAAGAAAAAAACCTCTTTCCTCCCTCCAATATTACAATAAGGTTTTTCTTCCCCCTGAAATGCAGAAGTGACAGGCTGGTAGGCGCTGCTGGTACAGGATGCTCTTGGGGAGTTCATTTCCCAAAGTAAGAATATTGATGATGATTCTTTCCCAGCAGCTGGGGATACACCGTTTTATACATTAGATTTTATCTGTGTGTTTGTAGGTGCACAGAGTCTGCAGAAGGATGTCAGGAGAGTTGCTTTCTGCAATCTCCTTCCCCTGTTCCCATCCTGGTTTTGTTTTCCAAATATTTCTTGCATTGCACTGGCCATGGTCAGCCACAGCCCAGGAGGCCATGTCTCCGGTGTGCTGAGCATGCTATAAAAAATACTGCAAACGATGAACCCTGCACAAAGAGCTTCCAGTCTTTAGCCAACCTTTTTATGAATGCACAGCTTCCAATGGAAAGTGGCTGACTAGGAAAAATATGCTTTTCTGCAAAAGACACAAACAAAACCTGAAGTTTTGACCTTCAACCTGAGTGAATACATGGTCTCTCTACAGGCTATATTTTAGCAAAGGTGACAAACTTGGAGTGGCAGAAACTGTGGCTTTCTTGATTTGTAAAGTACCAGATTAAGTCTGCCAGTAAATAAAGATAAAAAAAAGAAGTGTTGGAATATTTAAATATTTTTTTTACTTACTGTATTAGGAACGCAAATGAAAATTTGTTTTGTATAGTTACTAATTTTTTACTGTCCAAAGGGCAAGTGAGATCTGTTTAATGAAGATTTTCGTCCTGCTTTTCTCGTCTTTTGCTCATGTATTATTTTTAGCCCATATTTTGTTTATTCTTTTAGAAAAGTGAAAGGCAAAGCTTAGCTAAGACATCATCCTTAGAACTATAACTCACTCTGTTTAAGTTCTGGGATATATTTTTACTTTTTCAAATTTGACAATCATCATATTTTTTCACTGCCTAAAACTGACACAGTACAAACATGCTGATCCCTATCACTGCTGCTCCTTCATTTCTGAACAGGTCTTTGCATATCCTATCAATGAGATGATCAAACTGGTGACACTGGGATTTCGTGCCTTTTGACAGCTGAAACTGCTGTGCTTTTCTCAAGCTAATTATTGTTTTCAAGGGGCAGTCACTATCAGATTCTACAAGCTTCTTTTTCCACCCCCACATCAAACTAGAAATGCTTAAAAGATTTGCCTCTCCTTCCCTCCCTCCACCTACTAAGATTACTTTGAGAATAAAAGAAATGGTAGTTAGTATGAAATGTTGAGGTGTTGCTTCATATTTAAATTAATGTACAGGAACTAAAAAGCCCCAACTATTTCTGAATCATTCTATAGAGATTTTGCAATT
This sequence comes from Lepidothrix coronata, assembly GCF_001604755.1. Classification (NCBI taxonomy): domain Eukaryota; kingdom Metazoa; phylum Chordata; class Aves; order Passeriformes; family Pipridae; genus Lepidothrix; species Lepidothrix coronata. Next base: position 7,723,313 of record NW_016690217.1, read on the forward strand.
TTAAACAAAATACTGTCTTGGGTGGGCTTTTTTAGGTCTTGCTACGGCAAGCTCCAGCCAGCCTTTAACGGTACTATTTTAAAATGAGTCTTGCCTCACATACCCTTAAAATCTTTGCAGGAAATATGTTTTGCCTTTCCTCAGTTCTGTGGTAAGTCACAACAGTTAGGGATTTAGTATATGTGTTTATCAAGGGTCAAACAAAGAAAGAATTCTTATATGCATAAAATCTCACTTTTTCTAATTTGGTTGCTTTCCTTGAATTTTGTAGTGGCTCCATCTTCCTGTTAATTACCTGCTGAACAGAGACACTTAGGCAGTTTTCTGTACCTTTTCTCTTCAGATGATTTGCATTGGCTATCTCTGTTTGCGATGGAAAGAAGTTCAGGGTTGGAGAGGTTATGACTATTCAGTCTGCAGCATTAATGCCACGTTTCCCCTCCTAACACAATTCTATGAGGCAGATTAATTTATGCTGGTGTAGCGAAAAAATACTTAAAACCATAGTAAAAAAGATTTTTGTCTTGCAGTTTGTGTTTTCTTATACAGATGTTGTTAGTGGTACATTTTCCTGTGTAAAGATTGCAGCTGTGTCTAGCCTAAATGGAGATTTCTAAAGCAATGCTAAAGCTGAGAAAATACACTTAAAACAAGAGCTTTGTCCAGAGCTCTGCAACAAATCAAAGCTAGCTGTTCTGCAGCTACATGCTTCAGTTTTGGACAAATGATGAGTTACTGTCAGGAAATTGCATTGTAAAATGGCTGAAATTTTGAATAAAATTATTATAAATTATTATGAACTGTAGACCTCCATTCATTTACTGCATGAGAGAAAGAAATTCTAACAGGTTTGAGTGGCTACAGACAGAAATGCCCTATGTTTTAATATATATTTGTTTACAAATTTTAGAAAATAAATTGGGAAACTTACATGTTTTCCCATTGCTAGCGACACTAAAACAAATCAATTGATCAAAAGAACAACTACTCTTTTATGAAAGTCATCCCTTTCCATGCTGCTTTATAGGAAAAAAAAAAAGAAGGGAGTCAGAGAAGAGGAAGAATGCAGCCCCTAGGAGCATAATCTGCTGTGATTTACAGACTGTATAGCCTGGAGTTTCATTTAATGGACTTAGAGGGAGCATTGTGTAGTATTATGACTTTCATTCTACAAAATCGGTATTTGTCCATTAAGGAAATAACACTTACAGGTTTTAAGAAGGGTGCAAATCTGTTCTGTAGAAGGGTTAGTGGACATGCAAAATGGAAGTGAGCTAGCAAAACCAAGTGTAGTAATAGCTTTTCTTTCCTCAAAAAGTAGTAGAAAAAAGAAAAAGCAATTTTGAAAATGGCATGTGAGTTAAAGCTGCTACTGGCCAGCTTTAAATTATGTGATTCTCACTTATGCAAAATGCTGCTAAAGGAATTCCTTGGCTCTCATTAACATGGAATAATCCCTCTAGACTTCACACACAGCAGACATACACAGACACATACGCATTTCTACTGCCAGTTGCACATTTCCAACTGCAAAACAATACACAGTTTGCAATGGCTCTTCAAGCAAAAGATTTTAGGTTCCCAATATCTTCCCAGGCAGTATTCTTTTGTTTTGAGAATTGCATTGCTAAAGTTTGTTTGGAATAATGAAGAGTGATTATCTTCAGTGCTGCAGCTTGAGTGCTGTTCGTTTTTCCCATTCACTAGGCACAGTGTGCCAACTTCAGAAGCTACACTGAGCTTCTGGTTCTGCTGTAACCTTATGGCCTGTCATAAAGGTGAGGTAGTTGGAAGACTGTGAGAAAGGGGACAAACTCTAGTAAAACACACTGAACTTCTAAAATACTATATAGGAATCTGGGTCGTAGAATTCCCTATAAAATCCCAAACTCCATCTGAAAACTGCCATAGCTAGTTACAGCATCTTCCTGTTCACAACCCCTGACCTTATGAGTGCAGTGAAAACCGAATAGCTTGGATAACAGCTAGTTAATGCCATTTTAATATAAAGTACTGCTATTATAATTTGCAAAAGTCTCAAAACATTGATATGTCCTGGGCTGTCCCCAGGTGTCTGGGATCTTCTCAGGAGGAGATCTGTTTGCAGCAAGTATATGTGGTTGAGAGGTAGAAGAATTTAAGCTTGAATCTTGCTCAGGGCAAGGCAAGGGTTTTTTTGCCTAACAGATCAGTTGTTCTTTTTCTCTCCTTATGTTACTAATTTCCCAGCTTGCTAAGCCAACCTTTTCATCCTTTCCCAATATCTCTTCAGGCATACACCCTTTGCAACAGAAGGTAGAGAAAGTTGAGGACAATGTGCCACAAAAAAAACCCCCAAATGATTCAACGTTGAACAAAGCTGGTAGGAGACGATGGAGCCATGTTGTCAGACATTGGCTAATAGGCAGAAACAACCCAATTCTGGCTCCTTCAAATGCTCCACTAATGTCAGCTGAAGCACAACTCTAACCCTATCTGGAGGCAATGCACAGGGACTAACTGCCATACTGACGACCTTACCAGAGACAGCATAATAGGGACAGAATAATATAAACTCTAGGGTCCATTTACATTAACTTCTCAAGCCTACAAATTTTGGAGAATTTTTGGCCTTAGCTTTTCCTCCTTTTGGGCCCAGCTTCTTGCACTTGGATAAATAGTGGTGCATAAATAGTAGTTGCCCCAGGGGAGCTGCTGTAGGTGTGATTTATGGGAATGATGAAGTAAGATAGAAGAGTCTGGAGCAGGATCAGATGGTATGGAAGGTCCCTCTACTTGTTGGTTTTGTAAGAGCCTAAAAGAGAACTGCTTTTTTATCTTTCCACCTTTGTGGTTCACCAACACACCTTCCACTACATGTAAGCATTTTCTATAGAAAGTGGGCCTGGCAAGATGCAGATTGTGTTTATTATGGGATTTACTCAAAATCTTCATGCTGAACATAAAGTGCAAATCAAATTTTAAGCATGTGATGATTCTGAACCTAATCTCATCTTGCAGCATGGCCAGTGGGAAGCCAAAGCAGAGATGGTGGCCAGGTAAAAACAGAATTGATCCTGGCATATGCCAAACACCCTGGTCGCCCATGGAGTACAAGCTCTGTACCAGTCAAGTAGTTGACAAAGCTGCAATTTACTCTGTATGTGAGTGCTGAACTCTATCATATGTGTTGTGGGTAGTGTGCTCCACCAGTATGTGACCCACCTGCTGATATATTAAAACACTCTGCTTTGTGGTATCTTTTTTTTTCCTGCTGCAGTCTTTTTCCTACATAAAGAGTAGTTTGCTGTGTTGTACCTGAAAGCCCTTCTGATGACTTTGTGAAGAGCCATTTTTGAATGATTTTTCTGTTTGTTTTTATATTCTTTATTTTTTTTCATGAAGGTGTTATTACTTGGACTCTTTTGTTTTCTTGCCAGACAGAGGAAACAAAATGAAATGATGATTACAATTAAGAAACTTAGCTTTTGTAAGCTTGCCATGCTATTGTTCTAACAAAAAAAATCAATTGGTTATCATATGGTCTCTCTCAGTAGTCTGTATTGATGACTGATCCTTGCAATAATGTGTTATCATCTAGTTTTATCCCCTGCAATTGTATTTTCATTAACTTTCATCAAATCGCTACAATTTCTGGTGGTTTTTTGTTTTGTTTTGTTGGGGTTTGTTTGTTTGTTTGTTTTTTTGGTTTTTGTTTTGTTTTGTTTTGTTTTGTTTTGTTTGTTTTGGTTTTTTTCCAGTCAGTTCTAAAATTAGCCTTAAAAATGGCAGTGCCACAGACTGGGAAGTTCAGCCAAGAGAGAGAACATAAAGCAGTATTTTTTAAGAAATATGCAACATCTGGAATATTTCTCTGCAATTGTATTTAACTACTAAAAACCTGCTTTTGAAGAACCTCTTCAACACAATTTAATCTAAACTGTTTTCTTGAATTCACCCTATGCTATTTAATTTTTTTTTAAATACTTATTTTCATATTTTGTCACCATATTTCCAGTACAAGGGTTTGTTAGGTAAATAGCAGAAATATAATTGATTTACAGCCTTGTGGCTTATGCAAGACTGCAAGGACTGGAACAGGAAACTCACAGTGTATTGGTAGTGTCCTCTCTACATTGCTCCCTCTGCATCTTTTGACTGCAAAAAAATTATTCCCTTTAGTGTTCATACTTCGTAACAATTCAAAGGTCAGGCTCAGCTGACAAGCTTAGACAGCTTGGTCACCTGTTGCTTGTTAATATGATATTTCTGTCTTCAAATGGTGTCTCCCCACCAGCACCCTCTTTTCTGGGGTAATGGAAGTGGTGTACTTACCTAAGTACAAAAACATCCAAGCTCCAAAATGGGTCAGTCATGTAGTCATAAAAATGTTGAAGTTGATTTAGAAATGTAAGTGGGAATACTCATGAAGAAGATGAATCCAAGCAGTCTCTGAGAGCTATTGTTTTTTACAGAGAAAATCTTCAAACTGAAATTTGTTATTTAAAATGTCTTTTTTTTTATGCTTTTACATTTTCTGAAATTGTGGTATAGTGACAAGTAGGGAGACACAGACATTGTATGAAAATGGTGAATTTTGAAGATCATAGACAATACAACATATGTATTTCACATTGTTGATTTGCCTGAAAAAATGCAATTTGACAGAGAACTTAAAAGCTTTACTGTATAGGGATGCTAAGATTTGTGATTGAAGAAAGAAAGATTTTGATAAATATCTAACACATTTCTGATTTCTGGCAAGAAAAAAAATTATTTGCAGTTGTCGGTGAAGTCTATAGCTTCTGTTTTTGCCATATTTCATGAACTCAGCCTCTTAGAATTTGTGACACGAAGCACAGATCCAAATATATTTAGTGCAAGAGTTAGCAGAAGCTAATGTGCTATGTCAGAAAACTGAATCTCTTGATTTTTGTGTGTGAAGTGATTATGGTGAGAAGGAATATGTTCAGACCCAGATGCAGAAAGTGGAAATATCAGATTAAAATGACAGCATTATTTTTCTAAAGAATTATTATGAAAATATTTGAGAGAGGCCACTTCACAGCCAAAACATATGCTTAGCCTCAATAAATACTAGTTTTCAAGCTTATTAAGATCCTGTTGTAAGTTGGCACTTCTGATTACAGCAGTAATTTGTTCCTGGTGTTGATTTCAAGGACTATGGACTCGCTTTGCACAAACAGCTCCCAAAAAAGTACTGAGTTTATTTTTGTAAGTGTTAAACCTGCCGTTGATTTTCTGGTATTTTTACAAAAGGTCCTAGAACTTTATTACAGTGAAAATATATGTGTGTATATATATATAAATATATATATATATATATATATAAATTAGACAAATAAACAAAAAAAGGCCAGATCAAGAGACTGAAAACTTTAAAAATAGTAGTTTTCCATGTCTTTGTGGAAAAATAAAATGGTTTTTCAAATTAGGAAGAAACTTTATTTTTCTTTTTCAGGACATGATTTCCTTACTATAGTGATATCTGAATCAAATTCCCAGTTTGGCAATTACTAGAAAATAATTGTAATCCAAAAGAAGGAGTAAGTAATATCAAATAATGTAAGGAATGAGCATACAGCTTACACACAAAACAGCGTCAAAATTCAGCTACAAAAAAAGTATCAATGTAGAGCAATCAGTGCTGCAGACAATATCTTTTAAATCTGTCATGCTGCCTTTTGCCCTTTACATTAAGTCAAAGAGAAAGAGCTATAATGAATGAGCATGTCTTTATTCTTGTCGGCACCTGTTCTGTAGAAAACCTGGCAATATGACATTTAACATGATTAATTCTGTGTTGTAGCTCCAGTTTATCTTTTCCCATGTACATGCATAAAAATAATACATTTTTATTATTTAAAAAACCCTAACCCAGTACAAATTGAGGCTAATTCCAAAAGTTATACTGCAAGACAATAGACTCAAAAATAAGAGGTTAATCATATATTTTCAATAACATATGACTAAAGTGTTCTTATTTATCCTTTTTCTCCCTTTTACAATATTGTTTAACAAAGTGAAAGTGCTTATGACTGTGAATCTAAAGCTGGTCAGTTTATATCTACTGTCTTAACAGGTTACCTGCATTAAAAATAATATATGACTGAAAGAAATCTCTAGGTATTAGAGTACACCATGAAGTATACTGTGAAAACTTCGATATTTCCTCTTACTTTGTATCAGAAGGGGGCACTAGCGATCCATTATAAATAGACAGTGTGACTGCTTTTGTTGTGACATATTTAATAATAATAACAATAATAATGATAATATAATACTATCATTTAATATTAAGGGCATCTTTGTGCGAATTAAGATTATAAATATATAAAGATAATTCAAAAAGTTAAATAATTGTAGATGATATATAAATATTATCTGTTGTCTCACATTGCCTTTTGTATACTCTTATAGATACACAATTCTTACAGTTCACTTACTATCTGTAATGATGAACTAATGCTGATTATTTAATATCTAATTTTGGTGATTCCTAATCCTAAGGAGTTGAACTTTAGTTGTAAAGTATATTGATAACATCAGTTAATATACTTGTGGAAAAGTTAGAAAATTGGATCCCACTGTTACAAAAGCCATTTATGTATTTTGAGATTTAAATTATCTTATTGCAACAAAGACAATAAGTTACATAGTGGTATAATAACATTTGTGTTGTTTCATATCAAATTAAATGGATAGAAAAATATTCTTTATCATGATGCTTACTTAGTTTTTCTCATTGGCTTCTCTGATCCTGTATGTTTTAGCAGATTTTGCTAAATTAATATCGCTTTGGTTTACAAAATCAAGATGAGGTGACTTTGGCATTTCATAGAATTAGCTTTGGTATGTGAGCTATGAGAGTAAAAAAAAGTGATGAACAGTAATATGGTTTCTATTCTTTGTCCTCATTTCCTTGATGTCTATAGGATAAAACCTGGAAAAGTGCATAAAACTGCAAAAAAATGTAACTCAGGTTTTCAGCAGGAAAACCAGCTGAATTTTTGATTTGGGAGTTGCTGTGATACTATATTATAATAAAATACATAGTTGTTAGATATGTAGATGTGTTTGTGAAATAGTATCTACCCACAGATAATTAGATGCTCTTTTGAATTGTCCACTATTATTTTCTTGTATAGAACTGAGGACCCATGAGGAGCTGAATTTAGCACTCAGTAAACTGAGTCAAGTTCCACACATAAATGCAGTGGTTTCTGAAATTAAAATAGGTGCAAATATAAATTGTTTCAAATCTAAGATGTTATTGAGGGCCAAACCCATTTTCATTAAAATTATTTGCAAGTTATCAGCCTTTTGTTTTGTTCAAAATGCAATTCAATCCTAAAATGTCAGTGAGAAGAAAGTTTCCTTGTACTTTAAAGGTAACTTTGAGGTATACATTAACGAGTACAGATAAGTGCTTTATGTGTGCATGTATTTGTCAAACAAAGTGCACTTTTTCATGCAGGAAACTTTAGTCATTCCAGATCAGCCATTTAATCCAGGCAAGCACAAACCTGACCTCATACCCTTGGATCTTAGGTTCTTTCATTTCATTTTTCCTAACACCAGCAGTCTTTTCCAGATAATTATCTATGAAAGTTACTGCCAGAATAACTAGAAACTCATTGTTTTCTAATGAGGAAACCTATCTGAAGACCTGTCTATCTTGTCAGTCTTTAGTGAAACTGGCTTTTTTTTTTTTTTCTCAATGACAAAAGCCTATATATCAAACAAGGAGTTTTCAGAAAAAAAGGAAACAAGTCAAGCTACCAGAATAGTTTTTTCTCCAGCCTAGGTGTAGACAGGAATTTTCTATTTTGCATTATCTCCAGTCGCTGAATTGACTGTATATCCTCCTTAGTTATAATACATTGATAGTGGTAGCACTGTAGAAACATGGAGCTTGGCATAGGCTTCGGAGTGTTTTTCAGAAGCTGAATAAATAGATGTATAGATTAACACCTGATGAATTATTTAGCCCAGCTCCCTGGTACTGCCTATACTGAGTCCCAGTTCTTTTCACTTTTACTACCATCAATATGTGAATTTGAAGCCTTACATTATAATCCAGAACCAGATTGAGAGCCTGCAAACTGTCTCATTTTTTCCAGTAATCACTAATTTTGAGGCATATTTAGTATTACTTTAAATATGACCATTCTTAACTGTTTTTGTGCTCAGACATTTCAGCTGAGATATTTATTACTTGGGATAGTGGTAAATATTAGGACCAGATTGGAATTGACTTCTTAATGACTGCAACTTGACCTTCAAACACATAAACCACACTTTTGTTACTTCCCTAAGCTCTATCACTTTGACTTGTGAAGTCAAACAGCCATTTTTGTTCATTTTTTGCATTCCTTATTACCCCTTAATTTTACTTCATTTAAATATCCCTGAACAAACTCATTTGTATCTATTAATGCATGAAGTCAAAACTATTTAGGTGTATAAAACAATAAAAAATGCATTGCCTATTATTCTGGGTGTTTTTTTTCTTGCTTAAATGAAAAAGGCATACTTATAATTGTTCTTTTTGTACAAAAGAAGCAAAGATTGTTCAGAGATGTGGAGGCATGCCTTCATCTTTCTTCTTCCTCCTCCTTTCAGTTGAACTATTTTTCTAATTCAATGGTGATTAAAAATCACCATTTTGATTCCCCATTTCCTCAAATTCTTTCCTCATCATTTCTTCATAAAGCAGAGTTTTAAAAGAATTCCTTTTCTCATACAGGATAAAACCTGCAAACCACACTTATATGTGCATACATAAATATATATCTCTGGCACGCTAATTTCTTATGATCACCGTGAAAACTTTGGTATATTATTCAGGTGTTCAAAGTCACATTGTGTTTAAATTTAAAATTGAAAATCTTATTTTAGATTATTGGGGGTCTAGCTACTCAAGCAGGTACAATATTTGAATTTTGGTACAGATATACTTAATATATTATGGAATTTCGAAGTTAACCTAGTGAAAAGCATAATTTTATTTTATTGATCTTTATTCATCTGCATTTACTGCAGAATCCAGAACTAGATAACCCCATGACACAAGAGTCTTCAGTCTTTACTCAAGAATTAAAGATGAGATTGTCACATGGTACACAAGATTTTGATGAAAGTAAAAACTAGATATTAATCATATTTGCAGTGGTATAAATTTAAAAATACAGCACTGAAATTTCTGCAGTTATCCCACATTGAAATATGGAATATATGTGTAGTGTGAAAACAATATGAATAGTTACTTAGTTATGTCAGCTACTGGGCCAATACCCCAGAGTGTTGTGTGGCCCTTCAAAGGGATGTTGACAAGTTGGAGAGAAGAAGAAGAAGAACCTTCTGTAATTCAACAAAGGCAAATGCAGGGTCCTGCACCTTGGGAAGAATAACCCCAGGCAACAGTAGAGGCTGAGGGCTGACCTGCTGGGAAGCAGCTCTGTGGAGAAGGATCCAGGAGGTCCTGGTTGACAACAAGCTGTCCATGAACCAGCTGTGTGCCCTTGTGGCAAAGAACGCTAATAGTACCTTGGCTGCATTAGGAAGAGCATTGCCAGTAGCTGAGGGAGGTGATCCTGTCCCTCTACTGAGTATTTGTGAGGCCACATTTGGACTACTGTGTCCAGTTCTAGGCTCCACAGTATGAGAGAGAAATGGACCTCATGGAGCAGGTCCAGTGGAGGGCAACAAGGGTGATTGGAGGGCTGAAGCATCTCTCTTACCAGGAAAGACTGGAGGAGTTGAGCCTGTTCAGCCTCAAGAAGAGACGACTGAGAGCGGACTTCATTAATATCTAGTAAATATCTAGAAGATGGAGTCAGGCTCTTCTCAGTGGTGCCAACCACTAGGACAAGAGGTAACAGGCAGAAACTGATGTGCAGGAAGATCCACCTGAATATGAGGAAGACTTGCTTTACTGTGCAAGTCTCCATGCTCCACTGGAGCAGATTGTCCAGAGAGGTTGTGGAGTTTCCCTCACTGGAGATAGTCCAGAACTGTCTGGACACAATCCTGTGTCCAGAATGACCCTGCTTGAGCAGGGAGGTTGGACCAGATGACCCACTGTGGTCTCTTCCAAACTTACCCATGCTGTGATTCTGTGATACCTTATGTGCAGTTGAACAGACAGAACTAATTGACTGTTTGTAGCTTGCCGATTTAAAGTTGAAATGCTCTTACATTTTCAAAAAAATGGACTGTCAAAACACCTGCCTGATTCAGGGGAGCACTAACAAGATGAGAAACAGATTTGTAATTGTATCTTCCCACTCCGTTTTTGTAGGTAAATAAGCAGACAAATAAAAAAGATGAGGAGGTTTAACTTAATTCAAATAGCAGAATTTGAGCAAAAAGGTAACTTCAATGTATACAGTAAGCACTGGAAGAGATCAAGTGATCAAGTATCCTTAAACTTGCAACAGGTTGAACTGGAAATGCAGAGCTCTTCAAAAGTTTGTATTTATACTGATCAACCCCTGTGGAGAAAATACAAATTTTCGTATTGAGATCATCTTCTAAGAGAAGGAAAAACATGGTTTTCTTTCCCAAGTCATCCTTCAATTTTATGCTAAATATACAGGAGTCTATGATCTGTCAGTAATTTTAGGAGTCTCAGTTGTAAAGAAAAAAATTACTATTCTCTCCTTTAGTGCAGTGGCATTCATTAATCACAAAGTGTTTTATATTCTTTCATGTATTATAGAATTTTATTGGGTTTGTTTAGCACAGTAAAATACAAGTGCAGAGTAGTTATTCTACTTTTTATCCAAGGTCATATAAACAGTTCATAAGAAGTCCGTTATTGTTCCCTAATGTTTTTTTCAAGTCTACAGTTCTTGTACTTTAACCTTATACCTGCTGGAGAATTTATCTAGCCATGAAACACCTCACTGCCATGATCCATGTTCTGGAAACTTGAAAGTTTTCTGTTTTTTCTGATTGTGATCACTTTCCTTCTCCCAAAACTCAGTGGACTGAGGAAACATATGGCTGTTCAATAAAAAGGAGACTTAGATGGAATTTGACCCTGATTATAACTTCATGTTTAGGAGAAAAAAAATAAAGAAAAAAGGAATATTTTTCAAACTAACTATATGCCCAACGAAATATGATTGTCAATTTTTTCTCTAGTTTCCCAAAAGAGGTGATCCCAATGCAGTAAAACATCAGAAAAGTTTAATTGAGCATATTCCTTATGTAAATATTCAGTTCTTAAAGGGCTTGTTGCTTTTGTGAAGATTCTGTTCTTAACATGAAGTTACTGTGTTTCTTTAATTGTAGCTGAAGTGCTATTGTCAATGTATTTTTTTTTCTCTTTTTCAGGAGAGTACTGTTGATATTGGGTTTGGCTCTTTGATGTATTGTTTGTATATTACCTATTTTACTCCTATTTCTATGCACAAGTTTGGGGTCCTTTTCTTTTCTTTTGAAGTCCTAGACATCTAGTTGAGAGCTTGAATACAGACTGGCTCAAGACAAATGGACTAAAATTTTTGAGCTGGCTATGTTGTTTTGAACGAGACATGGCAGAGAGGAGAAATAAGATAGAATTTTTCTCTGGAATTTTCTCTCTTCTGTCTTCCTCCTTTCCCTTATGTTCATAAACTAATGTCAACTCCAAGCCTGGCAATGGTGTTCTGCACTCTGTAAAATGGCTTTTTAAATGCCCACTACTCCATATCCTCGGTGTCTTCCTCATGAAATATGCTCACCAGAGAATTTTATGGTTTTCTGTTTTTCAGACTGGTAGAGAGAGATGGTGGGTCCTGTGGTTGAAGATACTGTATCTCCCCATTTCATTTTCGGTCCTCTTGCCCTTGACTCTTGATTTATCATCAGTAATGAACTTTCTCTAGGCCCACTGCTTCCATTGGCAGATGTAGCAGTGAAGTTTCTGAAGGATATGTCAAACCCATACTTTTCAGTTTTGACTATCACACTGGCAGCAGTACAGTCTATATTTAATGCTGCTAATCAGCTACCATCACAAATTTCTCTTTACTCTTATACGTAACTGCATCAAAACTTCCTGTTAGATTTTCTCCCTTTATTGGTCTCATCTCAAATGTTTCCTTTGCTAAATTCCAATAAAAAGTTTTCACTGTAATCAGAGTCTTCAAAAATTGGTGAGTGAATGTGCACAGAGCAGACACATTTAGAACACTGGGTCTACAAAGGGCTGAACAACTTTATACTCTAACCCTTAACTTGTGAAACGAGAAGTAAACTTGCAATGTAAGATAATTTCAGAAATATTAGCACTGACCACTGCTGGCTGGAATCCTTCCTGAATTTTAATTAAACAAAGTTTATTTCTGGTTACTTTTGACCAAAAAGCTTTCTCTTTCTTACAGGACCCAAGTGGACTTTCATGTCTGCTGCAGAAATGTGCTACAATATAAGCAAAGTAAGTCTGACTGAACTGTTCTGAAATTGCTTTCCTTTGTTAATTACATTTTGTTGCTACTTTGCTTTCTTTTTCTCTATTTCTGAGCACCAAGAAATAGCTTTAGGGCTTAAGATCTCCAGAAAAAAAGGAGAAGATGTAACAATGGTGAGGTGAAGAATCGCTAAGAGTTAGAAAGCATAAGAAGAAGGCTTGTTAGTTTTGATCAGTGTATAAGAAAGAAGAAGAGTATTCATAGGTTATGGGAATGGGAGGAAAGTGCTAGTAGATGACAGGGAAGTTAGGTGGTATTATTTAATTTTGAATAAGTGGCCTCAGAGTCAAAAATCTTTACATCATTCCACAGTAAGCGTAGTTAAAGATTTTGAATATTCATAGATTGGCATACATAAAGTCTTTAAAAAAATATGGTTCATAGGTTTTACTAAAGATACACAAAAATGACTTCAGTCACTGAATATATAAAGCATTAATAAAATATTTAAAGGTAAAAGACCTTATTACTTTTCTAGATATAGGATTTTATCTTTTTTTCAGGGGTTTCTCTTTGAGAAGAAACCCTCAATTTGACAGCCTTTTACAGGTGGGAATAGGTCTCCTTAATGGGTAAAACGTAGTTGAGAAAGGCTGAGGTGGCTGATACTGCTGTTGATCTCCGACTATTTCCCCGAGACAAACACAGATGCACGTAAAAATGAAAAGAACAGCAAAAAGAGAAGATAGAGCTTTGGTTTTACTTGTTGATTTTTGCTTCCATCAATATTCCTTCAGAAAGAATATTGTTTTTATTATGCCTTCAAGAGATATGGCACATTTGGACCAGCTGGAGGCTTTTATCTACCTTTTCAGTTTCAGGATCACTGTAAATGTTGCAGAATAACAGCTCAAGTGGATTTTAATTATGAAGCAAAACCAGAAAAGAAGCAATGTGGGAAAGGTGAAATGACAGATAATGTGACAGCAGAAACACAATTCTGATTGTCCAAGTGAATTTCAGGACTCAGTCATGGGTCACTTGCAGTCCTCTTTCTGACTCATCACAGTAAGTATTCAAGAACTCGGTGTTAAAGGGAATGAGATGCTGTGGTAGTTCCCATGTGATAACCATTATTTCAGGAAGGCTCCTCTTTTTAGTTTCCTGTCTCCTTAGCTCTAGTAACAGATAACTAGTTCCCATATTAGAACATCTTTTAATTTTGGCAAACCTGCATTGGTCTTTCTTTTTCTTTGCACATTTCCTGCTCATCAGTCACGACTTCTCAACATCTATGGGTAGGTGGAAATTATTTTTAGGTTTTCTGGTTTTGTTGACTTTCTTTAAAAAGATTAGCATTTGAGTTTTTATTTAGGGTGTGTGTATCCTTTTTTTTTAGTTCTGTAGAACACGATGGATTGGATTACCGTTTTTGTTTTATCTAGAAAAACTTAAGATAGTGGTGCACAGTGGTGCTCTGATTTGATCCTGTACTGTAAAATTGCTCCTTACGTGTAGCTGGATCAAAAGCTTACCTGCACTCTGCTGCAAGTGCAAGAGGTCTGATGCTTTTACAGACAAAGCCTCTCAAAACTGAGTGGAAATTAGGCCGCAAGTTCAGAGAAATTGTTCTGATACACATCCCACTTCTATCTACTTCAGTCCTCTGCTGTCTGCATCCCATGATATAATTAAGTGAAAACAAACCAAATGGAGCAAAAGGAGGCCCTTGTAAAGGGTGAAAACAAAAGTAAACAGCTCTGGTTGGAGCAGTTTGTTGAGACTGTTTATTATAGCTCAGAGTCAAATGGAAAAAGGACTAACAAGGGCAAGATGATGACTATATGACTCATGAGAGGGAGGAAGGCTTGACTTTCACCACCCTTTGCATAAAGCATAGATGTGTTTGTACAACAGTGTCATGGTTTGAGAGCCCCAAAATCCAATTCCCTAGTCCAAACCCCCTCCCACATCTCAACCTAGTGTGAAATGGGTTTTCCAGACACCACACAAGACTCAAAATGGGGGAAGGGATTATATATTACAATGACTGTACAAATAAATACTACAATACATTATATACAATCTTAACTATTTCTACCATGACATAAGAGTATTTACAATGGATCAAATCTCTTCTCCCCTCCAAATAAAAGTCCAGGAGGGAAGAAGAAAAGATCCTTTCCACTTTCAGAGCAGCATTTTCTTCAGAGTAGCAGTGTATCTCTCTCTCTTCCATGCAGCAGCTGTAGCTGGATCTCTGCCAGTACACATGAGGGGATATCCAAGCCCTCGTGGCCCTTCGTCTCCAAGTGAGGGTCTTCTCTTCCATGGGCTGCGTAGCAGGGACAAAACTCGCTTCACCACGTCATATCATGGGGTGTAAGACATCCCATGAAGGTCCCTTCCTCAGGGGATTCACCCCTGACTCAGAACGTCTCGGGCAGCTTACAGTTGAAGGCCTTTGCCTCAAGAGTTCTATCAGAGCTTCTGTGCTCTGATCTCAGGCTGCTAGCTTAGCTTGGCAGCAGCGGCGAGGGGGGTCAATGTCACCCCCTCCACATTCCTTTAATCGTCCCGGTCCAGCTTTCCAGGACGCCTGAGCTTTTTCAGCTCCTTTCTGCAGTGCTACTGCACTTCAGCCCTCCCTTCTAGGAGGGATCTCCAAGGAGTTTGGGGGTTTTTGATTCAATTCTTACCCCAGAACTCTGTCTCTGTAGAGCTAGTTTTGCTCTCTCTGCTGCTGGCTCTCGCCTCTCGGACAACTCTGTCCCTCTTGGGTACATGCTGTTTGGTGTTCCTTATCTCTTCTCTGCCACTTTCTCCATCCACTGCTGTTCTGCCGCCGCCTTTCAGTATCTCTTGCTGCGGCTCACAGTGGAGAAACACCCCCTGGCTCAGCTACACTTAGCCCAGTCTTACACTGTTCCGAGTCCCTGCAGCCCCCAACCGGGGCTGGGAGGGAGGGGGGCAGAGCCCCCCAGGGGGCTCCCGCCCCTTCTCCTCGTGGCCTCAGAACATGGTCACCTCTCCAACAACAACTACAACTACCTTCTCTTCCGGTCTACTTGTGATATGTTTATATTTTGCAAAAGCACTCATTAGGTAAAACCTCAAGGGTCACCACCCCCTGAGGTTTTACTATTTTACAACTTCAGGGGGAAAACTGTTTCCCCCCACCACAAACAGCCCCTGACAAAATGAGAGTAAGCAACGAGGGATGATAAGGGTACTGATGATTTCTGTTTCCTCAGTTGAGCAGGAAGAAACAAATTTCAGTTACTTGAATGATTCAGGAAAATACTGCAAGGAGACATTTTCATATTATTTACCCCTTGATTAGCTCTACAGTCTTATTCAGTATGCACTATCATGTCTAGTTTTTATTACTATCAAAAGAATTGAACCTCTCCTCTTTCCAAAGTAACTTAGGAAAAGAAATAGTTTATATGCAGATGTGGTGGAACACATCTAGGTAGAAAAGAAACTAAATACATAGCACAGCATGAATACTTGATTCATCAAAGCGAACTGATTTCAGTTGGAACTGGTGACCTGGGTATTGTTTGACAGAACAGTATTTTATTCCTAATGTATTTCAGTGTCATTACACCACTGAGTGCTATGTACTGAATTTTGTCTCCCTTTCTTAATAGTTGCGAGCTCTTAAGAGTTGGTCTGACTACAGCTGGGAAGCTAGTTATGTGGTAGTGGCTCAGCACTGACTGTGCATATGTATGTTGGCATTTCATTTATAGTAAACAATGCAGGGTAATAGATTATTTGAATTCAAGGATTCAGGGATTGTGTTCTGCTCAACTCACTTAGTATATAAGTAGAGAAACGAAGTAATTTTCAAACCACTAAGGGCTTACTTGTTTTTTTTTGCTTTGGCTGCATAAATAAATATTTATCACAAAAGTTTGATAATATGATCTCTCTAACACAAACTATTACAGAGGAAAACTTATTTTTTCTGCACAACTGAAACTAAATAATCTTCATGTTAGACATTTTAATGATGAATGTGACCACACTTGATGGTAGAAAGAATAAAGAGGATGTTCTGCAGCATAAAGTGATGAAATTATAATTAAGTTTTATTAAGGCAGAGAATTCGTGAGACCTTCAGTAGGCCTTTGATCTACATACCTGGTAATGTCCAGGACAGCAGAGAAGAAATATAATGTTAGGACAGTTGTTTACTTAAAAGGTTAAAGATCATCAAAGTTCAGGAGTGGAAATGAAGGAGAGAAGGGAAGACACACAGGGGCAGCAAGCAGAGTGGAAGGTGACCCTGGTCTTCTGACCCTTCTGGCTGCTGCAGTAAGAATCTAATTGCAGTATTGCTACAAAAATGATAAAAAATAAATGCTGAGATCTAACCAGCCTTTGAAATAAACCTGAGAGTGAAAGCAAAGCAGAAGATTATTTTCAAGAGCTGCGAAAGACTGCCCTGGCTTTAACTCTAAAGCTTCTAGGAAGAGAAGAACAGACAGTAAAGATAGGACGAAATAGTATCTTATCAGAAAGGCTACATCTAGTAGATGCAAATACCTGAGGATAGAGAGAATGTCTTCTTTATACCTGTTCCCTTATTAACTTTATTCAGAAACCTAGACTAATCTCAGGTACCATTGCACATGTAATGTAAATTTTCAAGGCAGAAACCCTTTCTAGAGTCATTAGCTAGTTCAGAGCTTAGTCTGAAATCTCTGGGTGTCTTCCTAATAACTACCTAATATTAGTCCATGGACAAGACTGGTCTTAAGTTTTTGTGACTGTATATATTCATATGTATATGTAACTTGGCTACACCAAGGAGATTTGAAAAGTATCTGATTCAGATATAGATATAAGAGCTCCCATTCTTATCTGTGGCAGCACGTAGAACAATCCTGCATTTTTTTAGTGCACTTCCAGATGAAATAAGACTAAACTTGTCTTAGAAAATAAAGTTAACATTTGACAAGCCAATGGTAACTTGACCGTCTCTACTATGCTTACTGCGGTTTCTCTGACACAGCAGGAATCCAATCCACAGTTTGTATACTGTCACTCATTCTATCCCAAATAAAGAACATCAAGTTTCTCTGCCTTTTTTTTTTTTATTTTTAATATGTAGACTCAGAGAGGGAAGTGGTATGAGACTGTCACTATAAAGAAAACCAAAGTAACTTTGTCAGTGGCTGGAGAAGTGACATTGTGAAGTGACAAAGGCATACATCAAAATAAAAAACGTAGTGTTTTGCTCATTACCTGGTGTGCAGCATGTATGCTTCTTTGTTAACTTTCCTCACACTACAATGTGCTGGGCAATTTCTCAGCACCCTATTGAGCACAAACAATCCTGCTTAAACCAACAAGCCTGGTCAGCACCTGTTACCCTCCACCCCATTCCATCTGCTCTATGATTTATATGAAACAAAGAAAGCAGGAAAATAGGTTGAATCAGTGACTTCAGAGAAAGATGATGAGTCCAGTCTTTGTATGAATAACAGCATCACGCTAAGTCTAATGCATAGAAAGAAAAGATACTTATTAGTTTCAATTGTGCACGGTGATTAGAAACAATGATTGTTTCTAACTACATCTTCTTCTCTTCATTACAAGACATCCCAAGCTTTCCTTGAAATTGATAGTATTTAATCTCAAGAGCTGGTGATTTTCTTACTTAACTTCTTCTGAAATTCTTCAAAATCCTTTTTTCCCCCCTTATTCTTTAATGTTTTTTAATGCATATTTTTGTCCTCTTTCAGTAATTAGGTAGTTGTTAAAAAGCATCAGATTTATTCTAGATGAAAAGTGATATTAGAGGAATCCCATGATTTCTCAGTTTATCAACAATTACCAACTACACAAATGGATAAATAATTCATAAAACTCTTTCTCAGCCAGAGAAATAATGTGAAAACATCATTGCAATACAAAATAGGTGTAACTGATAGGTACTACCAGATACAATTTTATATTTCAAATATTCAAATATTGACAAATGTATATTTACATATTAGCCATCTTCATCATGGCTACATCTCTATTTCCTCTAAGACTGAAATCTACCTGGACATATTATCTAACAAAATTTGCACTTTAAGGCCCTCTCAGAAATCAATATGCTTTTCTCATGATAAATACAAGAGGGCTTGAAGGGTCACTGAGAAGATCACTGGTAACAAAGCTAACATTTAGCCTTTTAGGAAGAGAATTACAGTTTTCAACTTTTTTTGTTGTTTTTTCCTTTTCTTTTTCTGTTTTAAACCAAGTGGGGTTAGCCTTTTTTTTTTTTTTAACTTCCTTTCTTTGTACAGATAACCCTGAAAATATAAATTTTAGTGCAAGAAACAGCATCAGGGCTCTACACGTGGCAAGGACCTGTGGTAGAAAAGGGCAAATCATGTCCTGATACTCATAGCATGACCAGAGGGTTTGCAGTGGAGTGGCTTTTCGTTCTTTACCAGACTGTACTCAAAACTCATTTTTGCACCCTCTTTCTGGAATGAAACTATCTCTGTGGACAAGAGAAGTCAAAGCTTTTAGAACATCTTGGATATGATCATCTTGCTGCAAGCAATTGTATTGACTGACATCGTCTCTATGCTGCTCCAGCCTCAGAGACTTTTAGTTTCCTTCAATGTCCCATGATGATCATTGGGTGATTGGGTATAAACACCACTACTAAGTATGGATGATCTACAAACACAGGAAACCTCCTGCGCCCCCTGCAAACCTGTGAGCTCCCTTTCTCTGTGAGGTCCAATCCCTTCACTGAGGAAGGCTGGCGTCACAGATACATGCTAGATCTGAAAACATGAGCAGATCCTGAAGACAGAGAGATGTATATATTCAGAAAAAGAAAGACAGCTTCACATCTGGATTGATCTTTATGTGCTACTGCCTTCATTTACTTTACCAGCTAGGGTAGAAAGTACTGAAAGGAGTTTGTGATCCTTTTTCCATATCTCTAGCCATCACTGCTTGCTTTTGCTTCGTTATCTCATGTGCAAGACTCTGAATATTCACTAGTGTCTGTTCTCATAGTCAGTCTTTCCTTTTTCTTTCTCCTGCAAGACAGTGACACTTTGAGAGCATGGGCAGATGTTAAGCTGCAGTAGACATTGCAATAAAAATCCGCAGGAGCATAGTCATTGAAAACACTGGTATTATGCTCTTCCTCTATAACAACAAATATTGCTGAAGACCAACATGTATCCAAGAGCTGGGAAGAGGCTTCTTCCATTTTCTCCACCGTTTTGAACTCACACCTGGACTGAATGGGCTGGTAGGGTAGGAAGAGCTGCTCTGTTTACACTGCACATAAGCTTTTCAAGAACCTCTTCTGCCCACTTTCTGTACTTAGAGGAAACATTCAATGAGATGTTTTGAATTCCTCTTGGTGTTTTGAAGGCAAAGTTAGGTTGAATAGGGTAGAGATAGGAAATTTGTATTTAATTGTTGAACTTTGGACTCCTTTGCAGCATTTCGACAGAGGTCAATTTTCTGCAAATAATGGGATCCAGAGCTTTTGTGGAAAGGGGAAGCATCAATGTGTTTATGGGTTAATATGGTGCCTGACGGGTTTCTTCCCTCACTGTATAAAGAAGTGTATGGATTTCAAAAATAAAATTAATCCTGAGAAAATTCCAAGCAAGGTTACTATGAACTGTTCTCACCACTGCACTTAATTAAATACCTACTGCGCAGAGCTGGAAGTGTGGAGTTGAGCATTCTTTCTAGTGTTAATATTGAGGTCTGTTGCTTAAATCAGTCTGATTTATCTCCTTATTTGTTTCTGTATCCAGATAAAATAATTTTACCCTGACTTGTCTATTAAAAAAATAGTCTGAGAAAGACAAACAAAACCCCTAAACTGCCTGTAAGCAGTATTTTCTCATCAGATGGAGTTTCTGATCATATAGCTTTCCTATTTATCTATATAGAGAGAACTGCCATCTAACTTTGTGACTGTGATTCAGCAGCAATGTGAATTATATATGTGGGTAAGCTGGATCCTTCATCCCTTAATGACTCTACCACGTTTTTTCCTCCTTTTTGTCACACTTTTTTTTTTCTTTTAATAAACATGGAATTTTCAAATCTGTAGAGAGTATGTAAATTATCTGAGATAGCAGGTAATAGTAGAATTACTGATTTCTGAGAAAAATTTCAAGAAAACAGTTTTTGTGAGAAGTGATTTTTACACATAGAAGTACATGTGTTTTTTTCCCCATATTTATGTTTTTTCTTCTGCTGTGCTTAGCTTACAGGGGACCCCTGGTGGTCTAGTGGTTAGGATGCAGCATTCTCACTGCTGTGGCCTGGGTTTGATTCCCAGTCAGGGAAACTCCTGAAGGCAGATGGAGCTCGTCAGCCCTGTAAGGCAATCCATCTAAGAGAGGTCACTCTAAACAAATCTACGTTCTGAGACCCTCACTGCCACTGTCCAAGCTTGCTCGACCCTGGCAGATGAACCTTAGGATTAAAGGGTGGGCTCAGTTCAGCGCACACTGGGTCTCACCTTAAAAAAAAAAAAAAAAAAAATCCACTGCGCAGGCTCAAAGGGTAAAGACCTTTCCCAAATCTTCGCTCGGGAAGACTGGCCATACTAACTAGTTG
>NW_016690217.1:7744339-7753751 GCF_001604755.1 Lepidothrix coronata
TTTTTTTTTTTTTTTTTTTTTTTTTTTGCAGTGTATAGCTGAGAACACCAGAAACAGCAGAAACTTGTACTTTAGTCACTTACAAGGCTCTGGTTTATCAATGCCCTAAGAGACAGCTATAGAAGGCTCAAGGAGTTTTGAATCATTAGAGCTATAAACCATTCACATAAAATTCACTCCCATTATGTTTTTATGTTTTTCTGTATTCATTGTAAAATAGAATCAAATTATATTGCTTTTACAAGTCAGATAAAGATATTCTACTTTGTAGACATTTTGGCCTACTTTTGCCTGATAATGTTGGCCTTTTCTGTCTCATTCCCATTGCTCCAGTGATTAGTCCTATAAAATCAATGTCTTCTTGTGCATAAAATATAAACGACATCAAGCTGTTTAAGCTATTTCTCATCTACAAAGAAGTACAGTCGTGGAACTGGGAAAAGTTTAAGAAGAATAGGAAAAACTCCCCCAGCCTCATTCACTGTTAGTCCTTGTTCCTACCCTATAATAAAAATGGAAATTTCCCTGACACTTTTAATTATCTGATCATAAGTATTGACCTATGACTATTTTGACAATTAACAGCTATCCACTGGAATATTTATGCTGGAAAACCTGCACAGTCATTTTAAGCTTTTTGAGCCATGCTCCCTTGCTGGGATCTTGAAATGAGCCAAATATATGGTATTTTGTGTTATGCTCTTCCTGACTGCTATGTTTGCGTTACTAAAAATCTTTGCACAGATGGGCAGAGGCAGTACTGTCAGAAAATTTCCAGTTACAAATTCTTTGCTAAATCCAAGCTTTTTCTCTCTCCAATTGTTTAAAAATAAAACAAAATGCATAATATGCCTAGTTATGGTTATCTTTTATGCTAACTTACCACAATAACGTACTGTCAAACTTTCTATTTCTTCCTATTCCTGCAGAAGAGAGCCTATGATGAAGAATGGGGATTATTTGGTTTATTTCATGTTAATATTTTCCTGGTTTTGGCCCTTATTTGTTTCAAGCTTTATTTCAACCCCTCCACCCCACTCCCGCCTCCATCTTTTTTTCTAGTATGGTTTTACATTACCAGGAGTAGAGGAACTGGATTATATCAAACAAGATCAAAGCCCTTCATCCTTCATCTATATGACAATCTGAATATACTTTGAATATTTGAAGATTTCAACTAACTCTTTTCTATCCCTCATGTTCAGCAGTAAAATCTGGTGCTTCTCTTACTGGCAAACAAAAAAAATGGGAAACCCTCAGTCTGCTGAATTGGAAAAGAGTAGTAGTAGATTATTTCTTAATACTGTATGTGCATAGAGCAAGATTCCCTCCTTTTTCACTTCATTTCCATTCGTATTAGGACTGTAATGGTACAAATCACATCATAGAAGCAATTTAAAATGCAGAATTTTTTCTCTCATTTGCACTCTATGAAAATGCTCAAAACCTTTATTTTTAATTTCTTTTAAATTTTGGAATAGTTGTATAGTTAAAATTCTATACTGTGAAATATAATTTGTCTGGCCATTACTCACTACATACTGTGTGCCAATCCCCTGTTTAAACAGATTCATTCATCCAATATGGAGGAGAAATAATAGGATATCACCCTGGTGACTTCTGATCATGTATGAATTCAGCATAAGTAGCTCATATACATTCTATGATATGAAATATGTTTGAATAAATATAAAAAAAAATATTCGGATGTCCTGATTGAGAAACAATTGTAGAAATGTGTCTTATCCCCCTTTGTTCAGGTTGTTGAGTCTTAGTCTCTCCTTGACCCCTACCTGTTCCTGAAATAAAGCCCCGAACATCTGTCCCCTGAATAGCTCTCATCTGTTACTACTTCAAAAAGCCCATCTCAGTGTTATTGTGTAAATCAATCAGTAGATTTAACTAAGAAGATTTTGTTGGAATACTATTTAAAATAAAAACATGTTGCAAGATTATAATTTCAATGAAAGAATAGACTCATTCCTGCTTTGTGACTTTCCTTGAGAAAAAAAACAAACCTGTATGTGAATGAGGTGTCAGAGAATATATCTGGAAATCAGCTGAAAGGTTCCAAGAATTTTTCTGTCCTCAGGGTGGTTCAGAGCCGGGAGATGACCAGTACATTACGTAAACTTTTGCATTTTTACTCTCTGGAATGAAATCTCTGGACATACTTTTCTGGTAGAAATTTTCTCTCAGTATTTTAAGATTATTTTTTTTTATTTTGCTCACTGCTAGTTAGTCTACTAACTTTGTCTACTTCTTTATCTGTAACAACCTATATGTTATACATATGTATATGCAAACACACAAAAGCATACCCACAGGCACACATATTTATAGACATATCTATATATACATATTTATATGTCTATTCTTCAAACACATTATGCATAGTTAGGTATAAATATAGCTACAAACAACATTAGTATATATAAATACGTGTTAGCTGTCGTTAAATCTGATTAGGATTTCTTACTTGCAGAAAGAGTATGCATGTAATGGGTTTTATGCATGTAATTCTTTTTTGAAGACTTGCTGCTAATACATTGGTATTTGGCACTCACATATTTTAATATGCTGCATGTCTGAATGACAGATGATTATCTGACAAAGGAAATCTGCTGTTGAACAAAATGAGCTAGTACTACATTTAAAAGCCCCAATTCTAACAGAACAACAGTTAAGTATACGTATTGTATCTTAAAAATTTAATACCTGTCTATTGCTGGTATTGTCTTTGTCCGTGTTGACAACAAAAGGATAAATACAGTGCATACAGTAGGTCCCTCTGGTTATACCATGAACATGACACATGTCATCCTATGATAAATTGGCTCTGTGTCTATTCAATTTCAAATCCAAAGCTCTGGAGGCAGAGGTGTTAGGAAGCAGGCATAATTCTGGCGAGCAAAGGCCTCAGATGCACAAAATTAGTGTGCATGGAACAGATAACAAAAAGCGAGAGAGAGACTGAGAGGAAGTTTGCACAGGTTTGTCAACTTCCTGCGGTTTAGGTAGTATTGGCAGATGTTGGGTGTAAGAAAAAAAATCTGTAAGCATGATAATGAATGTTACCAGAATTAGAAGTGACAACTGTATCGAGCACAAATGCTGTCTTGTTTCTTCATTTGCATACCAATTAAATAAAAGACCCAAATATTAGGTTCCAGAATTTGTTTGACAAATAATCTGCAGGGCTTACTCGGTACATCTGGGTCAGGCATGTTGGCTGTGTGACAGATGCAGTGTCAAAAAAAGATTTTAACATAGAAAAAATGTATTCAGATTGTTACTAAGTACTGTACTTAGAGCAGAGATTAGAAAAGGGTCTAGTTCAGAAATTGCTTTAAATATAGTGGTATCTACCTCTCTCTAGGCATTTTATTGTGCATTACTGTCAGGTCTGGTATGTGAGTCATCTTCCTCACCAACCACTAAAGAAAGGAGTGGGCAAAAATAGTGCTGTTCTTTACCATTATATTGTGCAGCTATCTTATTCCCTGGGTAAATACATATGTTTTGTGGGACTACTCAAAGAGTAAGAGACTATTTGATGTGAGTAAGGATGGCATAATCAAGCAATACATGCTTAAACATTTCTGCAGAATTTTACATTTTTCATGCTGCTCTGAAATATTTACAAAGTATTTCATGTCTGGTGAAGGTTCAGGTCAGTTCTTGTTTTAGTAAAACAAGTTCACTTGACCCTGATTTTAAAGAAAACTTGAGCCAAAGCAGGAAACTGTTCTCTCAGTCAAATGTTGGTCTGATATCTGAATCTATGTGCCTTGCTGATATATATATATATATCTTTTAAACAACTTCTGGGATTTGCCCTCCATGTGACATTAAACTTTGCACTCCGAATTTCTTAGCAGTCAACACTTGGATTTCACTTTCTACTGAACCAAAATAGTTTCCTATATTTTTTTATGAAATCCACCTTTTACCAGTCTTCCCAAGTTTCTAAATATTTGAGAGTCCAAATATGCTACACCCTGAATAATATTTAACTATTAGACAAGGAGCATCTATATCATTCAGTGTTTGGAGAATGTATATGATTTAGACAGCCATAGGCATGTACTGTAACAAATACCCAATGAAACACCTGCTGTGTGTACAGTGTTCAGAAACTCCTTCAAACCAAGAAAAACTGTCTTTCTGGTACCTGCTTGCATGCAGGCCACTGGACTGATGTAGTGTAACACTAGTGATATTCTCAGGAACAGGATTGTGGTATGTGTGGCACTACAGGGGTAAGCATGTAGTAAAACAAAAAACTGAGGTATAAAATTTTGTTAAATATAAATCAAGTAATATCTCTTTTTTTCTCCTTTTGTTCCTTGTTTTTTTTTTTTGTCAAGGAAATGAATTTACACAGGGTAAATGTAGTATTGAAATATTTAAAATTTAAATTAAGAAGCTCCCCTTGAATGCACCTGTATGTACTAGATATGTCTGAGTCCATTTGGTATAAGAAAGTAGGCCATGAAATTATGTGTTTAAAGAAGTCAAACTACTCATTCTCAGAGAGCTAAAGTTTTCTCAACTCTTCTGTAAGTGGTGAACTGCTTTTGAAAATCCAGGCAGACAGAACCCAAGCCACTAACACTGCATAAATGTGCAGTTTTCTAAATTTCAGGGTCTGGAGAATGGGGAAGTAGAATTCACACATGTAAAAAAAATAAGAATGGAAAAAATTGGTGTTTTATGTACTAAAATGGTGACTTTTATAACACATAAAGTCTTTAAAAATAAAGTGAATAAAACCAAAGCACTGTAAGTTATGCTGCTACGTGGAAGCAAAAAGACACATGATTAGCTTTGAACCAGCAAGTGTTTCATACTGCAACCAAGGGATGCATTTTTCAGGGATGAAATTGAGCAAAGGAAAATTTAGTCCTATTACCAGGAAAATGTATCTAATAGCAATATATATTAGAAATGTGCAATAGTCTCTAGAGAGAAGTGATGGAAGCCCCACAGCCTGAGTCTTCAAAAAACAGTTTTTTGAAGGTTTTCTTGCTGTGAAAGAAAGTTGTTGGCTGTAGAAGGGATGGTGTCACCTAATGGAATATTTCTGCATCTGACATCATCTCTGCTTTGCCTTATTATTAGCATACTTGTGTAGGGTTTCATAGAAATCTGAAAAAAAGACAGGATGTCATCCTGATATCTTACTTTTCCTGACAAAACAAAACTAAAGAAGTTCAAAAGTGTTCTATTCTGTTTCAGTATCATTGCTAAGTGTTTTGTTTTGTCATGTCCCTGCAGTTTCAATAAGTCACATAGGCCAAAGTTATGCCTTCATTGCTTTTAAATGTTATTTTATTTTATTTTTAGTTGGCTTTTTTTCTATATGGTTGTTGATTTCCAACATCATGAACTCAATATGAGCTGAGAGGTATACTTCCATGGTGGAAGTATACTTTCTTTTCGTGTATTAGTAGAATATTAATTTTCTATTAATATATGTTCAAGCTTTAAAAGAAAGTTCCTCAGAGAGTAATTTGTTGTCCTTGTTCACTTTTTAGGAAAATGCATGTAACAGCTACACATTTAAATGCCAGATGTAGACGTGTTATTGTATATTAACAAAACTACTAAATAGTAATTTTGCATGCTTTAGCATTCACAGTACGAAGCATATACATTTCTCCAATAAAATTTCATATTCCTCCTGAGTCAATAATAATAAAGTACAATTTCTCTCTAGCTCTTTGAGTTATTCCTGTGGAATAACTTGCTAGCTGCCTATCCATTTCTACTGGAAGCACATCCCTTATGTTGATTGAGCATCTCACTGTGCTTACATAGAACAGCAGATCTGAACTATCAGGGAGAGAAAAGGTTCCTCATAGGAGATAACATGAAACCCAGATATGAATATGACTTGTTATTCTTTAAATCGTCCCTTATTCTCTCCAGTTTTTTCCCTAAACTCTTTAATAAGGTGAAGTTCAGTACTCTTATGCATTTTAATATTGTCAAGAATAAAGAATGACCATGTTCCAATCATCAACAATGATCAGACAACTATTAAGTGGTAATATGAAATGTTTAATACAAGACACTAATACTTACTAAGACATTTCTAGGTCCAAATTGACTCAGAATTTATCTTAAACAAAAATATTAGGATGTATGAACAACATTGATGATGGTGCATAGAAGAGCAAAGGTTTAGCTGACAAGTTTGCATTTACACAGTTTCACTACCACTATGAAGTTGCTTTTTCACTACAACCTGTTCATCAGAAGTGAGTCAAGTATTTATCTTTCAGTCATAGATAATGCCCAGGCTTCAGCTGGACTTTTGTAAAACTGAGTTAGAAAAATGTCCCTTTAGTGAAAAATACGTTACATTTATTTTTACATGTAACTTACTTTTCATTATCCTCGTGCTAAAGGTTAGAGCTTGCCTAAGAAAATATAGCATGTCAATAGCTTTGTTCTCATGTGAGTTTCATGACTAGTCCTCTATCAAAACATTCTCACTTGAAGCTCTGTTGAGAACTTGTACAACTGAAAGCACAGCGGTGGCAGTCATCAGTTGTTTTTCATTTTATCTTCAGATTTGATGGATAAGGTCACCAAGATGTCTACATAGCATGAATTCTATGGAGTCTGAAGATTTTAAATCTATGTTCTAGCAAAATTTTATCTTATGTTCTGCATTTCTTTTTTTTCCTTGTTTTCCCTTTCCTTTTCAAAATGAATTGCACAGTGAATTTCGACACAGAGTGGAGTTTAGAAATTCATTTTATAGTTAAGCAATATATATTTCTTAATCTTGGTTTGAATGTAAATCATACAATTAGGATATTGTAGAAAATTTTCAATGCACTAAAACTAGTCCACAATTATGAATGGATTTTATTTAATTTTTAAAGCTTAGTCTGAACTTATTTTTGTGAATAAAAGCAAATCTAAAGCTATTTAATTCTCCAGTACTGTTTATGTTACACTGATAGTGATGCTGAGAAATTAGTGGATTAACCACCACAATGCAAATGCATCTATCTAGCTTGATTCTGTAAATTTTGACTTTCCTGTCAATGAAGTTGGTCAGTCTCCCTCCGGTCTTACAGAAAAGAAAAAGACAGGAAAAGGTGAATCTCTGGAGTAAAGGGAAAGCCAAATGGAGAAAGAATATGTTTCATGCCTGCACCTGGAAATCTAATTTACAGTATGATTATGTTTAGATCTTTTTTTTAAAAAAAACCAACACTATGCTAGTGTGCTTATAAATATTTGGATTAAAAAATTTCTGGGTACTTTTAAAACTACTTAGAGAAATTACAGAATCTGAAGATGTCTAGTCCATTGAAAACAACTTGAGAAAAGTCCACTTTTGGCAAAAGGCTTTGAGGCTTCTTTCATGAAATTGCTATAAATTGCATCAATTTTGGCTTTCAAAGCTGTAGGCAGGATTGTACTGCACAGGCAATTTGGAGGGCTATGAACCAATGACTTGATTTTATCCTGACTTAGCTATCTAGACAATGTAAGAAAATTGTCATTTCTATGTTGTATCAGATAACTCCTTCTGTGCTGAGTCAGACTGCTATGCAACATATGTGTGGGATTCTGTCTTCAATCTGTTCACTTTTTGAGTGGATTACACCGCGATAATCCCAAAGCTGCTCTACAGTTTATAACAGAAAAATCAGTGGCCAGTACAGCTAATGGAGATGAGAAAACTTAGACTGAAGAAGAGGAAGATGTGACTAAGGTGCCAAAAGAGCTTTCAAGGAAACTCAATGTTCATGGAGAGCTGCTGGCAAAAGATCTTGCAAGATTCTCAGACCCTGCAAAGTGTGAACAATACAGAGACTGATTTGGCAATGTGCTTCACAAAGTCTGTTCTTTCACAGGCAGGAGCTGGCATGGCTGAATTAAATGCTGTTAGACTTGCACATCTTCTGGATATCAGTGCAATGTACCATCAAGTTGTTAGTGTGGCTGCAGGGAGGTTATGGTGTAGAATATATTACTTTCTCTAACAGGAAGAAACTTCTTCACTTGAAATATTTTCAGTATCTCAGTCTGTTCTTCAGTTTCAAGAACTTCTTGCAGTGTGTTTTCCCCTTTTAGGCAGTTAGTTTTTCATTCTTTAATTAAGTTTTCACAGATATTATGATGAAACACCCCATGCCATCATTGAAAAGATTTCTTTTGGCATCAGGTAGTATAAATCTGGACTCAAAACCACTTCAGGCTTTATCCTCATATGCATCAATACAATTTAACAGGCATGTATAGATTTATTTGTTTTCACTTTGAAGGGTTATTTCATGTTGCTAAAGTATCGGGAATTAACCTTAATATCAAAAGGAACCTTTTCCCAATCTCTAAAATAGTAAGACATTTATCTATTATTATTCTACTAAAATGTTTGTACTTAATCACTTTATGAATGAGCATTTGTAAATTGCAATCGGGCTTTGATTTTTTTAATGTTTCCAAGAGCTATTTTTTGGCCTTTATGCATATATCTTCATGGCAGGTATTGAAATTTAGGCATTATGATAATACTTACGGTTAAGTACATTTATGAATCTCTTCTTGGTCAGGGTCGGAAGTATTCAGGCACCAGTCTTGACTTTTAATATGCTGAAGGTTCCATTCCACACAACTGTATTACAAGGCTCTGAAATCTATGAACTGTCCAATATCTTGAACTCTTAAATCTTTAATTAAAAGACTAACAGTAGTTGGTTGGTTCTGGAAAACTTGGTTCAACACAAATACTAAGAAGAAAATTGTAAAAGAGTAGTGAGATGAACTCTGCTTATAAATATTATGGACAATTTTTTCTCCTGTCTCAAATTCTTGAAGTCATTGTGCAATACTGCAAATAAAAAATGCATATCATAGAAATTGCAAAAAGTATATTCTACAAATATTTTCTATCCAGGATGAGACTAATTTTACCTGAATATTTTGGAGTCTCATAACCCCAGAATGAAAGGATTAGCCATAATCCAGCTGTGTGTGTTATATCACAGAATATTCTGAGTAGAAAGGGACCCACTAAGGACCATTGAAGTCCAGCTTCTGGCCCTGCACTGGGCAGCCCCAAGAATCACACTCATGTGCTTGAGAGTGTTGCCTATACGCTCCTTGAACACTGTTAGGCTTGGTGCTGTGACCCCGTCCTTGGGGAACATGTTCCCTCTGGGTGAAGAACCTTTTTCTAATTACCAGCTTAAAGCTCCCCTGATTCATATTCATGCCATTTCCTCGAGTCCTGTTGCTCGTCATTGGAGACAAGAGATTAGTGCCTGCTCTCAAGGCAGCTGTAGACTGAGATATCTGAGTCTGTCCTCAGTCTCCTTCAGGCTGAACACACCAAGTCACCTCAGCTGCTCCTCATATGGCCCTTCACCATCTCAAGGCAACT
>NW_016690217.1:7755365-7771319 GCF_001604755.1 Lepidothrix coronata
CTGTAGACTGAGATATCTGAGTCTGTCCTCAGTCTCCTTCAGGCTGAACACACCAAGTCACCTCAGCTGCTCCTCATATGGCCCTTCACCATCCTTGTGGCCCTTCTTGGGATACCCTCTAACAGCTTAATATCTTTCTTAAGTTGTGGTGACCAAAACTTCCACAATATTCAAGGTGAGGCTGCATCAGTGCAGAGCAGAGCAAGACAATCCCCTCCCTTGACTGGCTAGTGATGCTTTGCCTGATTCACCCCAGGACATGGTTGGTCCTCCTGGCTGCCAGGGCACTACTGACTCATATCCAACTTGATCAGGAACCCCAGGTCCCTTTCCATGGCACTGCTTTCCAGCATCTCATTCCTCAGTCTGTATGTACACCCAGGGTTGCCCCATCCCAGGTGCAGAATCTGGCACTCATCTTTGTTAAACTTCGTACAATTGTAGATTCCCAATTTCTCTAATTTGTCGAGACCTCTCTGCAGGGCTTTTCTGCCTTCTAGGGAATCAACAGCTCCTCCCAGTCTAGTATTCTCTGCAAATTTCCTTAGTATCCCTCTAAGTCCACCAAGTATTCAAGTAATTTATGATGTTGAACAGCACAGGGCCTTAGATGGAGCCCTGCAGAACCACTCTAGTTGCCAGTTTGACGTAACTCTGTTCTGTACAGTCCTTTGTGCTTGACCCCTGAGCCAGTTGCTCACCCACTGCATGATGTGTTTATCCAGCTGTATGGTGAACATTTTGTCCAGCAGGATACTATGAGAGATGGTATCAAAAGCTTTACTGAAATCCGAAAAGATAACATCGACTGTCTTCCCTTGATCAGCTAGGTGGGTTACCCTGTCATAAAAGGAAATCAGCATTGACAAGCAGGACTTTCCCCTTGTGGAGCCGTGCTGGTTGCATTATCCTCCAGGTGTTTTTCAATACTTCCCAAAATATCCTTCTCTATAACCTTAGCAGGCACTGTGAGACTGACAGGCCTGTAGTTTTCAGGGTCATCCTTTTTGCCCTTTTTGAAAATAGGGACAGTGTTTGTCAGTTTCCAGTCATCTGGGACCCCTTCAAACTACCAAGACTATTCAAAAATCAAGAGATTTGTGGAAATGCCAGAAGTAGAAGAAGACGTATCTTTTATCCTTTTGAAAATTCATCTGCTGATAAGATAAAAGTTCTGAGAAATGCAGTCTTTGTGTCTGATGTGTTGAACTCTATAATTTACAAAACCAGTTAAATCCATTTAAATTTTTTTTCAGCTATAATCTACAAGGAAAAGAGCAAATCATGTAATTAAGATTTTGGCAGTGATTGTAGTATTTTAAAATTTAGTATCTGCCTCTAACCCTCAGCAACCCTAACAAGCAACCGTGATTCATATGTCTGACTTTAGAACCATTTCATAATGAGGACTGTTGTGTTCTAACTCTGGAAAGAAGGAGAAAAAGACTGTACCATGTGGTAATTTCTGACCCTCAACTAAACCCTTAGCCAAAAATACAGAAAAAATAATACAGGACCCTGAATGTGAAGGAGTTAATGTGAGTTGAGAATGACTGATGAAACTTCTGAAGAGATGTAGATTTATTGGATTTATGGATGTGTATCTGCATGTGTGTGGATGTGCATGCAAATGACTCTTTCATAGTGTATGCACTACATGAATGTGTGACTTGTGAATATCTGCCTTCAAATACCCTTCTCTAATGTAGTCTACTGTAACTCAAGCAAAGAAATTTACATGAGTAAATTGTGGAAAGCCCATGTAACCCTATGAATAAAGCTGATTAATTATGTTTAAATTTCTCTAATCTGTTAAAAGGGTCATCCCCCAAATTACAAGAGTTTTCTATATTCCTATTATAAAATGTAGACACCATGCCTGAGCTAAATTAAATTTTTAAGCAGCCTCAGGAAAGAAGAAAAGATTTAAATTGCTGCCACAGGGAAATTTAAACCTGACACATAAAATAGAAAAGTGATCATCAACAGCCTATGAAACAGAGCTTCTGGTTCTATTTCCAATTTGCCACTTTCCCCCCCCCCAATAATTTTCTTTATTCTTTGTTTTGAACATAAAATTCTACTGAGAATGATAGTACTGTTTAGCAAATGCTCCTGTATTACAAATGGAGGAGAGTAATAACATTGGGGTTTTTTTAAACAATGTTTTAAAATTGAGAATGCATTTTTATCAGTATGTAATCAAATAAAATTATAATCACATTTATTTCATTTTTAGTTAAAATTGTGATGCGCAGATATCCATGTTGTATTTGTAATTATTAAAACATAAATTTATTTTGGTAAAAAAATAATAACACTAGAACAATGCAACAAAAATCTATTAAGTGAATAGTCCATATGCACTAATCACTTAATATCTGATGTATCTGACCTGGAGGTTATTTCTTACAATTGACAGTCTAACAAAATAAACACTTAAATTTTCCTCAGCGACTATTATAAATATCTTTTAACTGAATAATAACTGAAACTCTAGCAACTTCAGTGTGTCATGTAAGCAGCAAACTTTCTGAATTAATCTTCTGCTTTAATACACTCTGGTGGAGTCTTCTGACATGTAAATGTAGTGTTTAATACTTTTATTAAATATTAAAGAGCATAGCCTTGGATGGCATTTCATTAGGCATTTTAAAGCCACATTAAAAGGATTGTTTGTAACCTAAAGCATTTACATTTTTTCAGGATATAGCTTAGTTAAAGTCAACTTCATATCCAACTTATGCTGTAGGACAGTAATGCGAAACACTGGTCACAATGTTGAGGTATATGTTTAGTGGATGTAGCTCAGTGTGCAGCTGCAATTTGAGCTCTGGGTGAAGGAAATGGTGGGAGCTCGAGTCAAGAGGCCACAAACTGCCCCAGTATCTTTGTATAACAAAGGGCATGCAGACCTATGGCACTGGACAGGTGATTAGACACTCAGAGACAGCAAGAACCAATGACTCCAGACTTTCACCTGCTTAGACTGTGAGAGTATAAAACCCCAGGGATTCCTTTCTTAAGAATCCCTCCTCAGAGGCACCCAGCTTGAACTGCTATTTTGTTATTGCACCAAGATTAAATTATTTTAAGGATCCAGACATCTGAGACACTGCTATGGGAAACTTAGGGTTGAGCCTGTAAGGAAACGTTTATGTGAGTGTGGTGCTTGAGCTCTGAAGGGGTCTCAGTCCTAGTTCAGGTGGTGCAAATGTGGCTGCCAGATGGTGTCCTGGATGGTCTGACCTGGAAGCTTCCTTAATAACAAGCAAGAACTTGGATTTTTCTGGAGAGAAGTAGGAGTACAGTCAGCTGCTGCTTGGGAAATGTAGGTAGACTGGGGATGGGTGAGTGCCAAGGTGCTGAGATATCTGGAGATATTTTGTGATCTAACCACAGCTGCTATTCTACACTTGAAGAGTACAGGTTATCATCTTTGTTAACTGCTCACAGGAACACTCAGGCCATGAAGGTAAGGCTTCATGCTGCTTTTTATCTATCAGTTTTGAGATTCTTGGAAGATTATGGGACAAAATGGTCCTTGAGACTGATAGTTGTTGGGGAAGATTTCAATTTTCATAATACACTTAAATTGTAATATAA
Source organism: Lepidothrix coronata (assembly GCF_001604755.1). NCBI lineage: Eukaryota > Metazoa > Chordata > Aves > Passeriformes > Pipridae > Lepidothrix > Lepidothrix coronata. The sequence continues at coordinate 7,758,972 of NW_016690217.1, forward strand.
TTCAGTAATAAAGACAGCTGTGTGCTTACATATCAGAGGATATAAGGTATTTGTTCCATATACTTTTACAATTATATTTTAATTTTCAAATATTTACATCAGAATTGTTCTCTTTTATATGACCTCCTCAACACCTGCCTCTGGACAAACAGTGACATTGACCAATCTAGAACAATAAAAAAATACTATGGTTTGATTCAGACTGAAATAATGCTCTCCCAGGATTATAGAAATATTTTTTATGATAGCACTGCATGTTTAAAAATCTTGTTTCCCAATATAAATATGAATATCAGTTTCTGTGTACTCAACATAGTATGGGAGTTTATTTTACCTTTCATATGCCTGTATTTAGCTGCAAGTGTTGGTCAGTGACATCAGCTTCCAATTAGGCAGACATTCAGTTTCCTCTCTTCCTTTTTTCCCCAAATGTCAGTAGATGGTGACCCATGTTTCACTGATGTATTCCTGGATTTTCATAATATTAATTATAGGCTGAAGTTTGAGTTTGTATCCTTATATAGGCCATTTTCAACTGAGCCGCTGGTTTATGGTTTCCATGGGATCAAGGAAAGTAAGATGACTTAACTAGCACTTCACTGCAGACTGCATAATGCAGACCATTATTAAATAAATTGTGATTAAGAAAAGTTTGATGTCATCATTAACTATAAAATCTCCTAGTGAAGCTGCCACATGAAAATTAAAGTAATAATCAATTACTTTTTTTTTCTTCTTTTTTCCATGTCTTGTCAGAGGGCTGGGGATATCCTCTGAAATCATGCAGGCAGCTCAGTTCTTGAGAGAGTCAGCTGTCCCTGTAATTTCTGTTACAGGCTTGTCTAAACTTTCTGTAAGGTCTAGTAATTTATTCTGGTGTTTACTGTGGTTAATGTAGCCTGTCTGTAGTAGAAGCCTGTGACTCTTTATCCTATTTACTTGGAGACCAGTGCTCCTTTTCCCCTCATAGAAATTGTTAATAAATTTGAAAATGGTTGTCACATGTCCTTTGATTTTCCTCCTCTTTAAATGTACCAGTTTATATTCTTTTATATATCTTATTCATATATATTTCTTCATAGACTGTATTTTCTACATCCCTGCTATTTGTCATTCATGTTTTATGGACTTTATGGAAACAGTTAACTTCTTTTAGAAATACATTTTAATTTGTCCAAAACTTTGCTTGGCAGAACAGGAAAAAAAATAATTTCAGATACTCTAGATCTTTTCCTACTATTTGTAAACCACGAATCATCATTCCACTTTTTTTGTTGCTTTTTAAAGATTCATTATTATTCACAAAAAGGTTCTAATCTTTTTCTGCTGAATATTTCATCTACCAACTGCTTCCCAGGCTATATAGCTGATTTTTTTTCCCCTGCCTGCCTATAACATCTTGAGTTTGCTCCTATTGATAGGGAACAACACTTTTCAGACTATGTCTCCATAGATCTTTTGTCACGATCTTTTTAAGTTAACTTTACATTTACACTGTGGTATTTGGATCCACACATTTATGGAAGTTTATTTCCTTCTAAAGTCTATCTCTGATAATATGATGTTTATTGTCTACTTCATGACAAGTTAATTCTTCATACATTTTAAAGATAGTCCCTTTTCTTTTTTTGTATGTGTATGTGCCTAACATGAACACATTCTTGTCGCAGACGTTCAAATTTTAGATCTTTAAACTAAATGTCCTTTGTATATCTTTTCACATTTTTTCTTCTTCAATACTTAGAGGATGATTTTTGTCTTTCATTCTTTAACAAGAGACTTTTAGGTGCTTTACAAGAAAAATCCTGTATGGTATTGAGGATTCCCAAAACAAGCAGAAGGTACCTATTAATACTTTTAATTATTTTCTACAAAGTTTCATCACAAGCAGTGTGTTTGGCAGTCAAAGTTCACTTTATTTTTCCTGAAACTGGTTGATCTTAAAAAAAGCTATTTTAATACATACAGGTGTTAAACAGATTATCTGAATATTAATCATGGTTTTGGTAAATATTTTGGATTGTACAGACAAATATCATGTGTCTCTCAGATTTGTATCCCATTTCCAACTGAAAGATTTAAAAATGAAAGGAATCTCTGTGTATTTCTGTGTGAACTGTCTTTGTTTTTTTGGGAATCATAACCTATAACTTGTGTTCATTTTAAGCTAACATAAGCGTGCCATAACAAATGGTTGAAAACATGTTATTCCTTTGAGCTGTAGCTCAAGTTATTTTATTTTAAAATGAGTTAAAAACTAACTTTTGTTATGTTTTGTGACATACAGACTAACAGACTCATATTCTTGTGGGAAAATTGCACTCTATACTTTCATTGTGAGTTATCTGTGGAAATCTGGTTAAATGTGTACTAGTCATTGTACCTAACACACAGGCATCTTTAATGCTTTCCATTTCCCCTCAATATTAAGACTTGCATCTCACAACATTTTGGTGTGGCCATGTGTTCATACTCCCAGGGTCATTACCAGCCCATAGAATAAGCACTTAGACATAATCTTGACATATATTATTAGCCTAACAAAATGTTGTACTTTGTCTGCATTTACTAAGGCAAACATATTAAGTATGGCCACAAACTTATTGATATCTACATGTATAGTTAATGGTAAATTCCCCTCAGCTGTATTTTGTTTTGTTTTTTTTTTTTCCTCTTGTGCAGTAGGCACATTACTGCGTGTTTAGCTCTGGAATAGAAACTACTGCTTTCCATGCTGTTCAAAAGTTCTTGTCATATCCTCACACTTTCATTTTGCCACAGTAGAATCTCATCTAGACCTTTATGTTTCTCATACTTCTCAAAATCCAATGTATTTTCTTGGGAATTACCTTGAGTGTTGAAAAGAAACCAGACAACCAGACAACCATCTCCAGAATAACTTAGAAGAGTAAATATTGAACAAAAAAATGGGTATTCTAATTTTTGTAAGACGTGTGAGAACCAGGCTGACACATCAAATATACAAGATACATCAATACCTCTCACATAAGTTATGTACTTTTTAGGTAAAGTGTTTCTTTGTGTGTCTTTTTCCTTTTAACTGTTTGCCCAGTCTAGGATGTCTATTGCATTAAGTTGTCCAGAGCATCTGGGTTTTGAATATCCTCAAAGATGGAGACTTCTCCAAACAACCTATTCCAAAGTTTGGTCAAGCATTCAGTAATTTTTTTTTCTTTTGTTTGAATTAAGTTTTCAATATTGTGCCCATTGTATTTTACCCATTTTCTGGGCACCACTGGGAAGAGTCTGGGTCTGTCTTCTTTACTCCCCGTCAGGTATTTATACACATAGGAAACATCCTCCTAAGGGGATGTTCAGGATGAATAGTCCCAGCTCTCTCAGGCTCTCCTTGTATGTCAGATGCTCCAATGACCTAATAATCTTCATGGTCCTTTGTCGGACTGTCTCTAACATAGTTCTGAGCCCAGAACTGAACTGAGCCCAGAAATTAACACATTACTCTGGTTGTGCATCCCAGTGTTGGTTAGAAGGCAAGTGTCACTGTGTTTAGTATGATTCTTACAGTTATTTCAAGTTCCCTTCTCAGCAGTTTTATATTGACTCGCTTTTCTTTGCAAACATGTGAATCAGTTACATTCAAAGATGTGTATTATTCTGAGATACCTGTCCTTTTCTGAGAGTAGGCTGTTCCTTGAACCCCCATCTAACTCTTGAAGTTCAGTTACCAAGAATATATATTTCTCTGTTACTACTTTCTCTTACCCTTACTGTACCCCTCCTCAGTATCAGGATAAACCGAAAACCACCTATGCACGATATGAAGAAACATATACTTTTACTGAAATGGCCTTAGTATACAATTTGGAAACTAAATAAATGAAAGCTTCGGATAAGTAGTAAGTAATGGGGATAAGAACTATATTACATTTAGCCTGCAAAGCCTGCAGAGGACGTCACTGCCCTCAGAAGAGAACTGAAATATATTTAAGTTCATTTCAGTCAACCCTATGTTCAATACTTTTAGTAAGAAATAATCAAAGATGGTAAACAAAGCAAGTAAATGTTTATGCTTTTTTATATTTCAGTCATTAAGTTCACGGAACTAGCCATTAGATATGTAATGTTACATATGCATAGCATTATATGTGTATGTAGACAAATCCTACTCTTAATCATGTCCCATCAAGAAAAAAACCCCAACATATTAAAAAATGTTATTTCTGAGGAAAAGTTAATCTAAATTAAAATCATGCACAAATATAAATGTCTGTGATTAAAACAAATCCGAATCCTTTGTTCTGTAACTTAACAAAACAACTTGGGGACAGGACATTTTTCAGAACTGAGCTCCTAATATCCTCTGAACATTTTTCCAAGAAGGAGGAAAATATTTATATGGGATTAGAAACACAATGAATAAGAAGACGAGCACCCATCGGCATGCTCATTAAATATAGAATTACACTGGAGCAGTAGACCAATGTAACCCTGCAATAATGGCATTGTCCGTGACTTTCCTGAGCCTTTATTGTAGTACTGCAATTTACTTTCTAGAATTTCATCCCTTCTTCTGTATTTTAATTTTTAAATATCCTATTAACTCGCTCTTTCTCATCTTCCACTTTTTTTTCTGTTATTTGATAGGGTTTTTTTTATAAAATGAGGTGCATATGTGCAGATTTTCTCTTTAGCCATATTAGTTGGAGAGAATGCATAAGAAGAATTGATGAAGTTCTGTGCTGAATTTCATAAACACCTTTTTTTCCTAGCTGAGATATATTGCCTCAGCTGTATTGCCCAACCGTTTGTGCTGAGCATGTGTATGGCCTTGCCCATTCAAGAACATATTACAAAATTTTCCTCAAAACACAGCTATTGCAATACTTATCTGCTCAGGAAGGATTTTCTTTGGGGAATGAAGATAAATTTTGTCAATGACATTGTACTGGGTGCTTCTCACATCCTTTTAATTGCCTTGGACAGGACATATATCAGGGTAGCCCCAGGGCTGACACTGTTGCACTGGGATTGCAGCCAGCCCTTCTTTCCCCTGCCACGTGTCACTGCAGTGTGTTGCCTGAATTCTTCTCCTCCTTCCATATTTTTAACAATTCCTTGAGAACATCAGACTACTTTTTGCCTACAGCAACTGAAAACTATCCCAATGAGACCTCCTTTCTCGTTCGCTTGATGGTTTGTATTGGTTTCAGTAGGACCAGCTACAACAATACTGTGCATTTTTGAAACTACCTCTAAAATACTGACAGTAGAGAAATGTTTTTGACAATGTTTATGGTATCGTGAGGTAAAATTGAGCTTAAAAACTAAACTTGTAATAGTATGACAGATTTCTACTTATTTTGCTAAGCATAAAAACTGAGAAAAATAAATCAGCTTCCCAAGACGTTTGGTAAAATATTTATTTCAGGAGCCTTTTATGTTTAAATATGTATAACTCCTATAGAGATCTTTGAGAAGTAGCGCAGTGACAAATTTTTCAACTCTCATTAATTCCACCATGCTGTACATTACTATTTTAAAAATATACACAGAATCAAAGCTGTTTGTCAAGTCATGTGAAATGGTATGGTGGTTTGACTCCTTAATTGAGGCAACTGGTTTATTTCACAATGCCAGGACTTACAGTAACTACTTTTTTATTTTTATTGGCAGTTTCTGCACAGATACCAGAAAAATCATATATTCCCAGGGAAGTTAGTAGTTATTTTCCTGCAGGAGATCCCTTCAAATCCGCATGTGAAAGAGAGAAGCACTACTGGCTTTATGGTCCCTTTCTGTTAGGGTAAACATCAGAATTATATGATCTTCAACAATGCCAATTCTCAATGCTTCCTAAGAGTTAAATATATTAAAAAAAAATCAAAGAAACATCCATATAGTTCTTGGAAATTGATAAATATCTTAACATTATAAATTGCACAGAAAAGAGGGGGAAAAAAGAAAGTAAATATGTATTAATGAATTTTCTTAGTTCTGGGAAAACCCTTCCATGATTTCTACTGTAAAGTATTAAATAAAATGCAAATCTGTTTAAAGACATTAGTCTTTGAACTTGTGTATCACAATTGATTTTTCTCCATTAAATAGAATTTTCTTGGAAAACTCTGGTGCTTGAGGTATGGCTGCAGTTACTTTCATAGAAAATACAATTGATTTATCAAATTCAGCGTTCACTTCTGTAATTTGTTTATGTTGGCTTTTGATTTTTGTTAGTTGGTTAGTACTTCTCATAGTCTACTTAAAATGTATACAGATATATTACATTAGTATTTTTTCCTATGTCTTTATCTGACTTAAGCATGTAAAATATGTTATCCAGTTCATTTAGCTTTTAATACTATGAGGACATCCTGGTTTGTCAAGGAGGGATTGTATAATCGTGTGTATTTTTTTCCTCACCCACTGGATCCCACACTGGTTTCTTGAGTTACGCTTTGTTTTTGTCAGCCAGGGCTGTCCTGTTTAGTGTCCATGTGGGCACATGGACACTAAAATAGCATCGTGATTACTTCTGGTAACCTATGGTTATGTAAGGTGTCATAACACAAAAAAAAGCAAGATGCAAGACAATATATGTTTTAAAAGGCATTGTCTATAAAGCCTTTTACTTCACCAGATCTGTGCTGTCATCTTTTGGTATACATGATCGGTCTCATTTTGGAGTCTGTCAGTGTTCCTCCAAGTCCTTCTGAGCAGTACATTAGCTTGGAGGTATCCAAATCCTGAACAACCACAGATGGATGTCTGGACAACACGACGAGGCACCTGAGTTGTTCCTTTCTGAAGACACTTCTCTGTGTCTTCCGGCATTTTACCAAGCAAATGCAGATCAGCATTACTACTAATGAGGATAAGAAAAGCTGTTTTCTTCCATCAATGCCTACAACACTATAGACAGTATTTCATAGAGTTTTTATGCAATGCTAAATATTACTATAGGTCATATGGGAAAAAAGCTATGCATCAAAGCTTTATTTATTAGCTATGAGTGTTAAGGGAGAATAAAGATATTTTTACTTATTTTTTTCTGCAAACAATTCTGCAGAGTGTTAAAAATAAATATTCAATTGGAAAATAATGAATTCATTTATATTTGCAGAATTTTAATATATATAGCATGCATTATTTGCAACATACATTTTGGCCCAATTTGACTTATTTTTGTGACCTATATTCAGACCTGGCAAACTCTGTCCTGAATATGGCTACTATAATAAAGATTCACTCTTAGAATATCTGCACTAGAAGTTGATGCTGTATTAACCATCTTGTGTGGAAGTGAATACTGCTTGAGTGAACAGGTATAAATAGGAACATGTGTCAACTCAAAGCTTCGTGACAGATGCATTTAGATATAACACATGATACATCACACAGTAACATCTTAGCCAGAAAACTTGAAAAGACCTGGTTTTCTAAAGAATGCGAAGATGAAAGATAATGTTTTCCAGGGAGAAATGCCTTTATATTTTCTTCAGAAAGCTCCAGGCCTTCAGAAACTGTTTTAATGCATATTTGTTATTTGAATCTATGTGGATAATTACCAGGTCAAACTTCTTTGTAATTTTCTTCTCTTTGTTCTGTCTAAGCTTTAGAGCTGGCACTATGCTTACTTTTCCTTCCTTGGATGCTCTGATTGATGAGACAGACCATGCTGGAAGACAGAAAGGATCCGTAGTCAGATACTTACATTGGAAATGCAGTTTATTATTGCATACACCTTTCAGAACTAAGCAGCACACTGAATTGATTTTGCTTTTTCAGCTCACACCACCACTAGTGCTGTTTTCTTCCGCACAACCAAGCAGCACTCAGCACAAGCCAAGAAGAGCAATGGAAGTTTTATTTTTTAGTTTTGGAAATTAAAAAGTATTTTTGTTTGTTTTCTATTAAGTATTCAGGAAGCACTAGTCCCTTGAAAAGAGAAATTTTATAAGCAGGAACATTGAGACCAGATCAGTAATTACTAAATCTCAACTTTAAAAAAAAGTTTTTTTTCTGTTTTGACACAAGCTATGTTTCCCACAGCTCAGCTTAAGGAACTGAAATTGACCCAGTTGTGTTGATCTCAGTCTGCTGAAACTGGGATATTAGCCTGCAGCTACAGCTGGAAGAAGGCGGTAGATTACTTAACATGTTAACTAATGTCAATTCTATCTTGATTTCCTCCTACACAGATGTAAGTATGAACAAATAAAGTTCTTCGAGGTCTTTTGGTTCATAAGTTGAAGTCATTTGATGACATATAATCCTGATCACTCTATTCAGAAATATTGAAACAAACAGAAAAATTAATTTATGCCCGTTATTTTGAATTTCATGTTTGCTTAGAGAATATTCTCAGTGACCTCAGGATCAGAAACATACTTTTGTAAGTGATGCAAAACTGTACCTTTTTCACCAAAATTAATCTTTATAAATCTTATGTAGCTGTAATAAGAATGTAACTGGAGCCTGGATGGCCATTAAAAATATAATCATAATCATAGGTCATAAAATTGTAGAATCATTTAAGCTGGAGAAGACTTCTAAGATATCAAATCCAACTACCAAGTCCACCATCAAACCTTGTCCCCAGGTGCCACATCTACAGGTCTTTTAAATCCCTCTAGAGATAGCGACAACCACTGCCCTGGGCAGTCTGTTCCAGTGTTTGATAACCTTTAAATGAAGAAGTATTTCCTAATATCCAATCTAGACCTTCATTGGCGAAACTTGTTGTATTTTCCTCTTGTCCTGTAACCTGTTACTTGGGAGAAAAGACCCCCTCTGGCTACAGCCTTCTTTTAGGTAGACCAATAAGGTCTCCTCTGATCTGTCTTTTCTCCAGGTTAAACACTCAGCTCTCTTTTCAGACTCATGATCCAGACCATTCCTCAGCTCTATTGTCCTTCTCTGGACACACTTGGAGTGAGGAGCTCACTATGTCACGAGGTGCCACAAAATTGAACACAGTGGCAATACTGGGAATAAATCATATTGAGAAGAAAATTCATGCAAGCAGCTGAGACCTTGAAGGGTGGAAACTGCAAAACAATCAAATGTAACCCAAGGAACAGTTTTTCCAGGAAATGCACTTAGTAATAGAGAAGGGCAGGTGGGACTGAGAAGTCACTCTGATCCCTGAGATCATGGGTGGCAAAGCAGGCTTACTGGAGGAAATTCAAATTCTCTTAGACTACCATGGTCCTCCAGCTCCTATGGGACTGATTGCTGGGTTCAGGCTGTACATATATTTTTTTGGTCATCCTTGGAATATTAGCCTGAAACTGAGCAACAATGACAAAAGAGCAGAGATGTGCTGTTAGTGGAAACTGCAGAGTTACCAGAAAATGGTTTAAGGAAATGTTACACTTAAATATGAAGACAAAGGTCAAACAAAAGAGATAGCATAACCTGTATCATGTACATCACGTTGCTCAGATCCCTAAGCTGGGATTGGTGTAAGTCTGTGGGGAGTCAGTAAGTATGTGTGTGTGACTTATTACTCTGACATGACACTATAATGTTTTAGTTTTTAGCATTTTTAAAGGGTAGGTAATAGTTATAAGAGATGAGGAACTTGGAATTAAGTACTGCAGTTATACACAGAAGGATAATTTGCTTTTGATAAATTGGCCTGAGCCTGTTAACTAATAATACAATTTTTTAAAGTGGCATCTTACCAGTACAAGAAAGCAGTAGTATCATTATTAATGTCTAAACTATAGTGTGTTTCACACAGGATTATGGTAAAGGTCACATCATGTTTCGCTGAATTAAAAACTATTCTGAGCTATAGCATTCCTAATCAACTCAGACCTAAAGGTGCATAGCTCAATTATAATGAGGCACAATGAATTTAAATAAACTTTGCAACACTGTGTAGTGATTTATAAATGCACTGTGATATCCTTTTAACTCATTAACCATGAATGATACCACTATATATATTCTCCAGTAGTTTCTGCTATGCAGTTATTTTTACTCACAATATGTTTTAGAGAAGACACATTTTGTTGTTCCTTTATAACCCGTAGGGTGTTAAATGCAACAGGAGCTATCTTAATAAACACACAGGAAAGCAAAACAAACCCAACCCTGCAGTAGTCAGTAGAGCAAAATATTAACTGCTTTTAATCGGACAATGTGTGATCACAAGTCTGTGCTATTTGGAATACAGCTACTGCAAAGGTCAAGCATGTTTCCTAGGTGTTTTCATGGGAGTGACACAACCTTTTTACCTGAAAAAAGACTATAAAGATGTCTTGGTTTCGGGTAGGGATAGGGTTAATTTTTCACAGTAGCTGAGAGTGGGCAGGGCCAGGAGCTGTGTGGGTGTGTCCAGGTTTTTATTCCGTACCAACCACATCCCCAGTGGGGGCAGTGGGAAGGTATTCTTGTTTCTGAAAAGGTGGGGCTGTGGCTTGGGATAGAAGAAAAAGGTGCTGCACAAAGGGGACACCACCAATTTTTTTCCTTTTCCTGGCGGAGCCAGTGGCCAACAGAGCAGTGGGGTTGCTCTGACTAAAATTGTATTATGTTGGGTCAGACTGAGCATTTTTTGTGTGTAATCGCCCTCTTTTATAAACTGTTGTTATTAATGTTGTTGCCGTTACTGTTTGTTTTCATACCTGGTTGCTGTTTTCCAGTAAATTATTTTTATCTCAAATTGGAATATCTGCCTTTTGTCTCCTTCTCATTGGAGAGGATAGGGGGAAGGGAGCAGCTGCATGGGGCTTAATTTCCAGCTGGTTGTAAACCACAGCAAAGGAATAATTAGGGGGAAAGGACTTCCCTGCATTTGGGACACAGCCACTAGAAAAAGGGGTTGAAAATATGTTTTGGTGGGAAAGGACAGGATGAAAAGAGGATAGGAAACATAGTTTGTAACATATCATGCCATTTGTGGCATAGAAGAACATGGCCATTGCAGTTTGGGAATGTTAGTTTGTAGGAAGGGTGATGTAATTTGTGAAGTAATGTTTTAAAAACTTTCAAATGTTATATAGCTGGTTGAGAAAGTGTCATGGTTTGAGATCCCCAAAATTCTAATTCCCTAGTCCTAGCCCCATGTCACATCTCAATCCAATGTGAGATGGTTTTTCCAGACAAACACACCAAGACTCAAAATAGGGGGAAAGGGAATATATTACAATGACTGTACAAATAAATATTATAATACATTATACACACGATCACAACTATCTCTACCGTGACAGAAGTATTTACAATGGGTCAGATCTCTTCTGCCCTCCAAATAAAAGTCTAGGAGGGAAGAAGGACAGATCCCTTCTAGTCTCTACTCTGAGCAGCAGTATGTTCTAAGGCAACAGTCATCTGTCCTCTTCACATGCAGCAGCTGATAGCTGGATTTCTGCCAGCACTCATGAGGGGGGTATCCAAGCCCCCCCCGTCCTCGTCGTTTCCAAGTGAGGGGTCTTCCGTGGGCTACGTTCACCCCAGACAAAGGTTGTTCCACCACGGTCATATCACGAGCACAGGGGGTCTTCGTGACAGTCTGGTATCTTCAGGAGACTCAAGCCCCTTGCAGAGCTGCTGTGCCCTGCCTCAAGATGGCTGCGAGCTTCTAGATTGCAGCAAGGGAGGGCCTCAAGGTCACCCTCCTACACACCGTCCTGGCTGAGCTCTCAGGACAACCGAGCTTCTTAGCTCCTTTACTCCATTTAGGACTTCTAATCAGTAAGAGTCCACCCACTCCCCTTTGGAGGGATCTCAAAGAAAGTTTAGGGGAGTTTTGCAGTTCTTACCCCCAAACTTCCTCTCTGTAGAACTCAGTTCTCTCTTTCGGCTGCTGCTAGCTTCTTTTTCGGACAACACTGTGTCTCTCCTGCTTGGCTGTAATGCCTCTGCCACTTCTTATCTTTTTGGCTCTCTGCCATCGCTTCTGGACGCTGCTTCTCCCACTGCTGTCTCTGCTCACTCATGGTGGAGAAAACTTCCTTAGCTCTCAACTGCAGGCACCTAGCCCAGCTTTATGCTGTTCCAGGTCCCCTCAGGCCCCCGCTGGGGGCTGGGGAGCCAAAGCCTCCCCAGGGCACTCCTGCCCTCTGCTCCTCGTGGCCTCAGAACATGGCTACCACTTCTACAACAACCAAACTACAACTCTTCTTCTTCCGGTCTGGTTGTGGTATGTTTATATTTCACAGGAGCACAGATTGGTTCAAATCTCAAGTGTCACCACTCCTTCTAGTGGTTAGGGTGCAGGACTCTCACCGCTGCGACCCGGGTTCGATTCCCAGCCCCCCGGGCAGATGGAGCTCGTCAGCCTTGTAAGACAATCCATCTAAGAGAAGGTCACTCTAAACAAACCTACGTCCTGAGACCCTCACGGCTACTGTCCAA
>NW_016690217.1:7771343-7791293 GCF_001604755.1 Lepidothrix coronata
TTTGAAGTCTTCAGCTTCAAAAGAGTCACCACATGAAGCCTATTCATATAAGCAGGGGCTCCTCTAAATAGAAAAACATCCTCTGCATCTCACTCTTAATTTTTGCAGTTGATGAAATGCCTTTCAGCATCAATAGGATTTTAAGATTACCATAATTTCTTCTCAGATGCACAACTAGAAGGGCAAGGGCTTGGAGGCCTGACTTTGGAGGTTGGATTCCCTTTAATAATCAGGATGATACAACCGGGGAATGATTTAGATTACCTGCTGTCAAAGAATTCCCCAGATTTCTCAGTGCAGGCATACTCCTTTTATCAAGTTTATACATTTTTCCAAACAATGAAATACCACTGCTCATTTCAGAGATAGATTACAAACCTGGAAAGAGAAGGCAGAATAAGAAGAATGTGAATTTCATAGGTATAGATATATTAGCAATTCCTACCAATGAGCCTGTTCTGCACTCTTGATGGTCCCGTGTGTAAATCAGAAAGAAGATCACACAAGGCTTTTATAGATAAAACTAGGCATTCTGCAGCATGACCTATAAAAAGATACTTGAGGTTACTCACTCAAAAATGCAGTCACAGTAATGTCTCTGTGACTAATACAAATAAGTCTAATTACATTATTTTAATGCATACTTAAAGCTTCTACCTTGTCCTTATGTTCATGGTTGTCCATGAATTATATATTTCTGCATGCAAGCAAGCAAACAGATATATGAAAGCATTTCTTCGCTGCATTTAATTTTATCAATATCATCAAACCTTATCCAAGCAGATCAAGAAATCACTAGAAAGGTCATTTTAGGTTGTCATTTCCATTACCCTGATACTGCAGGTAACCACATCATGAGACTCTTACTTTAAACTCTAACATATCCATAATAATTTTTATGTATTCTCATTTGACACACACTCTTCTAAAATATTTGGGAGAAAGATCTGCAGGGAACGATGTTCTTCTTCAAATTTACAAGAAGATGTAGGGAATGATCCAGTTGCTAGTGATGCTGTATTCCCTTACAGAGAAATACAAGTTCATGGAAACCAGTTAACACTCTACGGAGCAGTTGTGGGGGGGTAAAATTGAAAAAGAGGTGTTTTCCTCTACTTTCTGTTTATCATTTCCTGTTTTTCTCTCCCCACACACAAAACCAATAAGTGCTCCTGGGTAGAAAAGTGGAACAACATCATCTGTGTGGTCCCTTGTTGGTTTCTCATGCTAGTTAAAGTGGGTGTGTGTGGGAAGATATAAAAAAATCTAATTACTGATTCCCACAAATAATTAATGTATAAATTTTCAAATTTCTTGCTAAAGCAAAGTGGAGAGTTATGTCATCAGATGAGGAGAAGAGAGGGAACTGGAGGTCCTGCTGCCTGGTGCAAGTGAGGAGACAAGCCCCCTTCCCTCAGTGCTTAATCACCTTAGAGGGATGATGTGAGTTATAAAGTTAAGAAAAAGGAGAGGAACCAGAGGTAGAACATTACATGGCGATGAATACAAAAAAGTTATGTTGTTGTTCCTGATGGATTGTTCCCAGATGATTTGAATTAATAAAATTATGGCTTGATTAAGCTATATATATTACTTCCTGTCCTTTTTTCCTGGCTTCCATCCACAAACACAAGCAAGTACAACTTCCCATAATAATAAATAATAATAAAAAAATAAATAATCTCCCTTTTTTTTCCCCCCTTCTCATATGCAATGAATTTGCAACCTGTTGTTCTGCCCCTTTACATAGAAGGGAAAACTTCTTTGACATACCCTCCTCTCTCTTATCATTTGCATAAATGAACAGGATTTCAGCTTTGTATATATAAAAATATTTACTCTCTTGGTACTGGATAATAAAATATTAAATGAGGGGAGAAATAAAGAGTCTATGTCTGCATTGAAAATAGTATACTACATCCTTCTGGAATGTGTGTACAAAACTGTACATCCAGTTGCAGGAAAGGAGAAGTATAAATTGCATGCACATTTTTGGTTGATACATAGATTTGCATATTCTGTGTTTGCAGCTTAGACAGAATTTTTTAAAAGTGATCCCAGAAAGATTAAGAGACAAGAAAGGATTTAGACAAGTGCAGCATCTGTGTACAAGAGTGTGTGTGTGTATATGTATCTATCTATGCATCTATCTATTCCCTATGTAATGCATACTGAATATTTTAAAAGTCTTATGGAAAAGAAACCTGAATTCCTTGAAAGATATTTACAAGAGTACCTTAACATCCTGCTTTCTTTATTGCTCTCTAGGTTGCATCATATATCATTTGGTTCTACATGCTTCTTTCTCTTGGTATTTCTTTTTATGCTGTCAGATCCTGCCATGTCCATTCAAATCTAAAATTGTCTGAAACTATCTAAGTAACAACAAATCTGCTGTGTGAATAAAATCTTTATGGCGAGCTGCTAGGTTTCTAAGGCACATGCATAATAGAAATTCAGTATCACTTCATTTGAGTACAGGCACTGCTAGCTGCATATCATGGAGTCCCACAAATTGTCCTATGTAAAGAAAGATTATGACAGAAAGACAGCCCTATGTATAATCGTCTACTAAATGTATTCCACAGCCCTACCTTGGGGAAAAATGCATATGAATGCACATGTATATTAGAGAGGTCTCTAACAATGATCTCATTCTGTACCAACTCTGAAATACTTTTAAATATATGACAGTTTAGCTGAATTATCTGGAGAAGACATTTGGAAAGGCTGTCTTAACATGAATTGTGCTAATTTCAGAGCTCTCTGAAACATAGCAGTTTTAGTTAACAGGGATTTCTGAGAATAAAATTTTTTTTTTGCCTCAGTTAAAATGTGCTTGCAGACCCTAATTTCTCTTTGGAATCTGAGCTTGTTGAGTATCTCCGAATGGAGCTGAAAATGCTGAAACATATTAAATGTTGATATTACAGGAAAATATGTCACAAATTAATTAAATGAAAGTGTGTCTGTTTGTCTAAGCTGGGCTTTGGCTGACAGTAGGATTCAGCATATCCTGGGAGAAAGTGAGTAAAATTTGGGAACTTCCATGAACTCCAAAATCAAAGAAATAAAATTAAGTTCATTGCTTAATTTTGAAGATGGCATAATGTATTTCTTCCTATTCTACCTTTATTGTTACTTTTAATGGAAGACAGAAAATATGCTAAACTCCAGTATCTCCCATGATAATATCAACTGCTCCTACTCTCTTGATTGTCTCTTCATGTGTGTCCATGAAGTCAAATAAAAGCAGGACTCATTGCAAGTAGACACAGACATGTTCTGTTAATATTAATTAATAGTAGAGGAAAATGTGACAGCATACATTTTACCATGGTCTGGAGGAGACTACTGCAGGCTTCAGATGTGTTCCTGCATTGCTGATCTATTCTGAAATCAGTATCATCTCAACATCACTGCAATTGAGAACCTAAGCACAGCTGTGTGTATCTGTGCCTGCTGTACTTGGAGCCTTCTTTTGTTGCACTGGTAAAGTACAAGTCTACTTCTTTCTATATAATATTGAATTACAGTACATATATGTTTTTTATATACCGTATTCATATACTGGTGTATATTTATTTACTTTCTGAAATAGAAAGCAGAAAATTTTAAATGTAAAAATATCCAAAGATAAGGTGTAGCTCTATAAATTAATCTTAAATGTAAATAGAAATGGGAAAGAAAGGAAAAAAAAAAAGAAAAGTAGGAAAACAAAAGAAAGAAGGGAAAAAAGGGGAGGGGAGAGGAGGGGAGGGGGAAAAAATCCCAAGTAGAAGAATCATTTTAATAGATAAAGTATCAAAATGTCCTTCAATGGCTAACTGAAAGTTGATCTTATGTGACATCAATGAGGAATAAAACTTCTGAGCCAGGTGGCCTTAAGCAGAAATCACAAGATAAAAACGATGTTTTTAATTATGTCAAGGGATGGCTGAGGCCGTAGTGGCCAATTTCATGGTGGAGAACTCTTTCTGCTGTTCAACACTCAGTTTCAAAGACTTAAAAATCTTGAAATACAGGATTTTAAAAAAGGTGTTCAATAAAAATGTAGTGTCCCTAAACAGTGTTCCAGTGGGGATTGACATGAAAGATCAGCATACACGAAAGCTAGAAAATGTGTCTCATTGTTATGGCAGGAATCCTCCAAAAATAATGTAAGTTCTGAAGATTATAGATTATGTTTTTGAAATTCATCCAGGAAGAAAACACTGTGCAGGAAAGCAATTTAGTCATTTGGCTTTTGATTTTTTCCCTTGCCTTTTTTCTTCTTTTGTTATTTGTATTTTGTTTGGGGTTTGTTTGGTTTTGTTTGGTGTTATTTGGTTGGTTGGTTGGTTTATTTTGTTTGGGAAGTTTTGTTTGTTCTTGTTTTGGGGCTAATTTTGGATTTTTTTTCTTTTTTTTTTTTTCTGGTAGATCTGGACCTTTGTTAAGGATGAAATATTTGTCCACGTTGAGAGTTTAAAAAATTATGTTAATTCTCCCGATGTACAGGCAGGAAAAAACACAAGGATTTGCACAAAAGCAAAATATCTGCAGAGTCATTAGGCTGGGTAATTACCCAGGCCTGGTTGAGCTAGCTGCTGAATGCAAAACAGTGAGATCACCTTGCAAAACCTGTCCTCTTGCTGAGATATGCAAACACAGAGTTAATAGCCTTCTTTTAATTATCCAGTTTACAAATGAGACGATGATCTTAAGAGCTAATAAAACATAATCATGCTTTATTCAAAATTCACAATTCTAAGTTTTTCTTTAAGCAAGATTTCATCTACTTGAGAACAATATTACTGATCTATTTGCTTTTGAGTAATTGCAAAAATTTTGATGACAGAGATCTAAACCAAAATTGCTTAAAGTGACTCTTTAAAAGCTGAAGGGAATTTCTTTCAACCTTCTTGGTTTTGGTTTGTGTTTTTTTTGTTTCCTTTTTCCTTGCATATTTCCAGTTTTATCCCCATCCTCCATAGATCTTAATCCGCAAAAGTTGTGATGGGTTTTGTGAGGCTGAATTCTATCCTTGCATAGAGGTTCACTTGCCCTTGTTTTGAAAACTAAAGAGGAGCATACTTGGTGCTTAAACTTCCTGTCTTTACTTTGCACAGTAAAGAAATTTCATTCATAAGTAGTTTCATTGTTAGTGGGAGTTCTCGTTTCAGCAAAGCAAACTGGATTTGGATCTTCTATTTTTGTGAAGTTTTATTTCTTAGGCACTACTTAAAATTCCTTTCATTTCTCCCCTACCTTCAATAAAGAATAACCTTATTCAATAGAGTATTTATACTCTTCGTATTATCTTTATTTGTTTACTTTAAACCAACAAGTTAGGCAAAAATAACCTTGGTAAAATGGTTGTTTTCTGCATTTCAGATTACTATTTTTCTTTGGGAGAACTGCTGCATGAAAGCCAGATAAAGGATCTGTCTCCTAAAGCAGAGCAAATGATAGCCAGCCTCAGGTCAGTCCTGCCTTTGGATATACATACTGTTAGAAAGTACAACTTTCATAAGTAAGCCTTAACAGCCCTGGGAATTCTCAGCATTCACCTTAACCCTCTGTAAACAACTATTGCATTGTGACAGCTTTGTCCTTCATATTTGTTTATTTCTTTACCTGAATTGTATTTTAGCTTGTTGGATCTAAAAGGTGTGATGTTTCATCCTGGGCTTAACAGTCTTGAGCATATCTAATTTGCATCTTCTGCAAAGGTGTCTCCTGAACTGCCTACCCACTCACTACCTCCATCTCCCTCTCTGATACTCCACGGCTGAGAACATTCATGGAGGACATTTAACTTCTCCAAGGTGCTTTGCCAAGGACTATAGAGGGACACTTACATTGGAGGGGATTTATAACCATGGAAGGAAAGACTTGCGCCCGCACTTGTTTTTCAAAAGAATTCCTGTGCCACTTTTACGTAATACTTTTTATGTAGGGTATCTGTGAGTTTGTTGCTATGTTGATGGACATCATTTAAGACAAGTGAAAATATGTGAAGTTTTGCTAATAAAATGCAGAGTAATGTTTACCATGATATGACTGTAGAGGTATTATAAGGACTCTGATAATTGTGTTCTATACATCATTTGATTGCACTAAGTGGATGTCATGGTTTGAGATCCCCAAAATTCTGTCACATCTCAATCTGATGTGAGATGGGTTTTTTTCCAGACAAAACACACCAGACTCCAAATGGGGGAAAAGGGAATATATTACAATGACTGTACAAATAAATATTATAATACATTATACACATGATCACAACTATCTCTACCATGACATAAGTATTTACAATGGATCAGATCTCTTCTCCCCTCCAAATAAAAGTCTAGGAGGGAAGAAGGACAGATCCCTTCTAGTCTCCAAGCAGGAGTATCTTCTACAGCAGCAATCTGTCTTCTTCACATGCAGCAGCTGATAGCTGAATTTCTGCCAGCACTCACGAGGGGAAATCCAAGCCCTTCTCGACCCCTTGATGCAGGCAAAGGGGTCTTCCGTGGGCTACGTTCACCCCAGACAAAGGTCGTTCCACCACGGTCATATCATGAAGTACAGGGGGTCTTCGTGACAGTCTGGTATCTTCAGGGAATTCAGATTCCCCTTTGCAGAGCTCCTGTGCTCTGCCTCAGGCTGCCACCTTGGCAGCAGTGGCGAGGGGGGGCGGCCAAGGTCACCCCCCTCTGCATTCCTCTCCGTCCCAGTCCAGCTTCCCAGGATGCTCTGAGCTTCTCAGCTCCTCTCTCTCTCTAGTGCTGTATGTCCAAGACTCCTCTCCTTAATAGGAGTTCATCTCCCTCCTTTCTCGGAGGTCTCAAGGGAGTTTGGGGGGTCTGGTTCAGTTCTTACCCACAAAACTCTGTAGCTCTGCTGCTGACTCTCTTTTCTCGACTCTCCTTCCAAGAGTCCTTTCTGTGGTGCTGCATGCCTCTGTTGCTTTGTCTTATCTCTTCTGGCCCTGTGCCACCATTTCTCCGGTCAGTGTTGGTCTGTCACTACTCCTGCCGCTGCCCAGGGTGGAGAAAACATCTCCCAGCATGACTACAGATACTTAGCCCAGTCTAACACTGTTCCAAGTCTCTGCAGTCCCCCCAGCCGGGGCCAGGGGGAGCCAGAGCCCCCCAGAGGCTCTGCGCTTTGCTCCTCGTGGCCTCAGAACATGGCTACCACTTCTACAACCAAACTACAACTCCTCTCGTCCGGTCTGGTTGTGGTATGTTTATATTTCGCGGGAGTGCAGATTGGTTCAAATCTCCAGTGTCACCACCCCTTGGGGGTTACCACTTTTTTCTTAGCTTCAGGGGGAAAACCTGGTTCAAACCACTACGGTGGGAAATACCTGTAGCTTGAGAAAGTATGCATCCAGAGATGAATAAATACAGCTAGAAACTTAAACAGGAGAAATTTATGAAACAATTAACTTTTGAACAACCTGTAAAAGGGAAAAATCACAGGCACTGAACATTTCAAATAGATGTTGAAAAGTACAAGCTTGTATCTATTGTTATTTAATATTTAAGAGAAAAAAAATAACTCAGTTACTTAAATAGTATAGGAGGGATGCAGAGGAGAACTGGGAGACATGCTTGCTAAACATGTTTCAAAACATTTATGAACTGATTTTTATTTTAGATAGCATCGATTTTTAGAGACAAAAGTTGTCCTAAAAGAAAATGCAAAATGTTGTGTGACTAACTACATATATCTACAATGAGGACTGAAGAAAATAAATTTTTGTCAAAATTCTTTTGCTTATTCTAGTCTGAAGGGTTTTTAGAAACACCTTGCAGGATTAGTTCTCTGGACATCTTTGGAATATACTGGTATGTAAAAGTAGGGGAGGTGACTTTCTGTTAACTGAGTCATGACAAATGACATATTTGTGACAATGTCATAATAACAAAACTCAAAAGTATATTCATTAAAAAATACCCAACTGACATGAGATTTAATGCTCAGTGGGGAAAAATGATTTAATATATTTAAAGAATTTTAGAGACTGATGTTGTGAAGGTGTGCAAGTTTCGGGCTGGCTTCCCGCCAAGTCCCTGAAACTCGACAACAAGGACCTGCTTCCCAGAGAGGGAAGAGAAAAAAAAACAACTTAAGCAGCCAAAGCTATAGCAAATATATATATATATTACATATGAGACAGATATATACAATGAGAATACTATACACTACAACTCCAGAAATCCCAAACAGTTCCCCAAAAAAGGAAGAGGGGGAGGGAGAAGGGAAAAGGACAAAAAGGGATAAAGACCAAACAAGTCAACCAGCCAACTGAAGGTAAATTACCAAAATCTCACCACTTCCCTTTGAACAAGCAGGATGGCTCGACACGGCCCAGCGCTCTCCCCTCACGCGTGGCAGATAACAGCAGTCACTGTAGGCCTCAGCTCCAGATAAGCCCGACCGAGACAGGGACCCACCGTTCTCGAACCTCGCCAGAAAGGAAGAGAGGGAGGTCTCTCCTGCGGGCTTTATTTATACCCCAAGTTACGTAAAGGAATAGCATGGAATACTTCCGTGATCACCTTCCTAGTTCCTTCCTGGTTACAAGCTGGTCTCCAGGAAGGCCTGAGTGAAACCATTACAGAAGGCTTACCATTGTGAGTGGTTCTACTCATACATGTAAATGATGAGTATGAGTAAATCATACAACAAGTTTAAAGACTTGTGTAGCAGTACAGTGGAATTACTGAAGTTCTTTAATCTAGAGCTTAAATATGAAGAAGCATCTGGATTTGGGACTATATTTTACTTGGAAAATCACTTTGTGTGTATATTATTATGAATAGAATTTCATTATATTTTGCTGTACACTGTGTTTGAACTCAATAAAATGCAAACCTAGAGCAGCATACACTGAATGTTAGGCTGCTGTGGTTATCCCTGTGCCAGTGTGATCAAAAATACCTGCCTTTTATTTATTTTAAGCTTGCAGTGGTATCTTGAATTCATTTGAATCTTATTATTAAAAAAAAAAAAGAAAAACAAACTATAAAAATGTGATGAACTGATATAAGTATATATGAACAAATATACTTAACCATTTTTGATAATGGGACATTCAGAAGTTTAAAATCTTAATTTCTGTTGACTTGCGTGCAAATTTTTAGTGGCTTTGCTAATTAATACTTTATTATGATATTTTCTGTAGTGGAATTTGGATTTTTTATATGTGAAATTTTGTTTCCTATCTCAGAAATTCAACAGAAAATCAAACCTTTTAGTCTAGTATAACTTTATAGACTAGAGATTTCTATTTAGAGTGTGAGATTGGTTTAGTTTTGTGTGCTTACATAGTATAGCACCACCAGTTATCTACCTTGACTTTTTAGTTTAAATTCTTGACATCTCAAAGCTAATTTGGCAAAACCAGGAGATTTTTTTCTCAGTTTTCATTCAGAGGCATGACTGCTTGGAGCAGTGGCTAGACTTGTTGAAAAGCGTTCTGTGAACCTGCTGAACAGTTTGATAAATCGATCCGAGTTTAGATTGTCTAATCCACATACATGGATGACTCCCAGTTTTGTTGCATGAATTTCTCAGACTCTTCATCTTTGCTTTTCTAATTAAATTTTTATTAGAAATTGTTGTGTAAACAAAAAATACTTATGAATTAGGCATGGCCTAAATTCTTAGCTTCCTTTATGTTTATGCTTCTTACAATTTTGACATACAGTGAGTATACTCACAAGAGGATTCGGACCAAGAAGCATTATACTGCAGTATCATAAAAAAGAAAATGAAGGTTTTTATAAAATATCATTTTAGCATTAATACATTTCTTGTCTTGCAAGTTTTGAATGCTTACCTAATAATGGTCTATCAAGTATAACTTAAAATAGACAATTAAATGATCATTTAGGATTAGTTCTTATGACTGTGCATACACACAGAGGAACTTTTGAAGTCTGTAATATATTTTACAACAAAATCAGGTATATTGTGCATTGCTTTTCTATGAAGAACAGAGTGGAGAAATAATTTCACACTGCATATAATGCATTGGATATGAAGGAAACTTGAAAATTATTTAGTTACAGATCTCTCTGACCAGGCTTGCAAAATGGCATATATTATGTTAATGGGAAGGAATTTGAAAATGAACTTGAATATTAAACACAGTAAGTTTGGGCTCTGACATGAATGCAGGCCTGGTTGATGTATAGCATACAAAGGGGACACTTTTTTAACCCTTACTCTTATGGAGTAAGATATTGTCTATGTCAAAACACCTATAATTATGCGTGAAATATAAAATGGTCATTTTGTATTGCTATTAAAGCATGATCCCTGTCAAATCAAATTCCCATTCTGTATTCCTCCACTGCATTTCTAAGTCAGTTGAGTTTTACTCTGTTACCTAAAACAAACTCAAGAGCGGCAGACTTTACTGCTAATAATCCTAGGAGATGAGATGCTTCTGCCCTTGCAGCAGCCCTGCACATCCCTCAGGAAACATCTGGAAATGGTGAGCACTGTACTCTGAAAATTGGCCACAGGAGTTGCGTATGGTTCAATGGTGATTGCTAGGTTTGTTGTGGAGGCACCTATCACGGCTATAATCATGACTGAAATGTGAAAGACATTCCAAGCCCATTAGGTACTCTCATTGTACGTCAGATGTGCCATCGACTTTTGGCCAGTTTTACACAGTTTTTGAAGTGTGTAATAGGGGTAGACACATACCTGGATGCTTTATTTGGCTTCAGCTAAAATCGATGAAAATTGCGTGAAGTCGATAGGAGTCAAGTCCTCCTCAAGGGATGACTGGTCACCCTGAGAAGTCACACTACACAGGGAGAGCACTATGCTCCACATCCTTGGAGGTACTCAGAGCTGGACTGGATGAGGTGCTGAGCAAGCCGCTGTGTCTTTGGAGTTGGGCCTCATTTGGCCAGGGCATTAGACCAGATGACCTCCAGAGACCACTAACAAATGAAATTACTTCATGCTTCCACGACTGTAAGCACCACAGGGTATGTCCATTCTTGTGTCTTTAGAAACCACAGTATGCAGAGGTGCAGAAATTACAGGGACTGTATTATTTTAACACGGCAAATTGATGTTGTCCAGCAGAGGACAAAATCCTGTTGAGCACACAGAAAATCACATGCTTCTTCATCATCTTTCTCAGCCCTACAAGCAACTGCATGGAAGGTAAACACAAAAATTAATCTTATGGCTGTGTGAGACCATGATAACTATGTGCTCATTCCTCTAGTCCTCCAAATAGCTCTAACTCTGCTCTTCCTCCTAATTCACTGAGCAGACACTGGACTATGAGACACCGGTAACTTCTGGGATTCTCTGCAGAAAGTTGTTTTTCTTCACAGTGTCAGTTCATGAATGAGCCTTTCCCTTACGTCTATCTTGTCCCATATGAAACAGATATATTCTGCTTAAAATTAGATGTCTTTTCAGGATCTTTCCTACTCTTGGCATTCAGGAATGGCAGACATGGGGGAAGCAGATGTGCCTGGAGTGTCCAAAAATGCTGTTACTGACATGTGTGCATATGTATGTGCTAGAGATAAAACAAAAGCAGAGATAAGAACAGAAGCAAAATTCTGCTTATTTGGGTGAGTAAGAGACACACATGGTACATGGTTTGCTGCTGGGCAGAGTAATGGCAATCTCTTCATCAGTATCACAGCCCCTGCAAAGAACCTGTTTAACTACAGTAATGGAAAATGAGGATGGTCAGAAGTCCAAAGCAAGCTCACTCGGTGGTGATGTATCATATTGGCTAAGGGTTATCCTTTTCACCTCTGGCTAGCACTGAGCTATGACTTGACATCCAGATTAGATTGATTCTGTTCAAGGTGGGGGAGAAAGAAAGGAGTACCACAAAGGGGAGATGAATCCTGTGGTGGACAGCAGCAGAGTGAGTCTGAATCTGTGTTTGCTAGCTGCTACATGATATGCTTGCGTATTTTTGAGGTTTCTCATAGAAAATTTCGGTTTTGACCACAGGAGGATCTAGATAGTAAAGTGTGCTTAGGTAATTTTGTAAATCATGCTGGTTTATGTAATACCACTAAAATCTCTAACACAGCTAAGAATTTTATAAAACAGGATATGGCTTTGGAAATACTGATTAACAGTTACTACAGCTCCTAGGCTTTGCATTTGCTTTGGTGGGGCATCACCAAGCCATTCTTGCAATTGGTTGTCAAAGGGAGGCACTGAACTGACCATTGAAAGCTTGAGCTGACCAAAAATGTCAATTTTGGCTCAGGTCCTAACTAGTTATATGGAAGAAGAGAGACCATGTGATAAATGTAATGGATTTGATTTTTCCTGAAATCAGTGGTCAGCTAAGGATTTTCACAAGGCCTCAGAAGGAGTCAAATGATGAGCACAATTGTTGTGAGAGAAAGAGCATTTCTGAAAGCTACTGCTGATAAGTAGTTGAAGCTATTCAAAAGCAGCTGTTGTTCTGAATGTAGAAGTGCACCTATGAATTGCCAGACTCACAGCTGCTGAAATACCTGCACTGGATTATAGGTACTTACAGATAGATTAGCCATGCCATGTTCTGTTCAGGAATGACTTGTGGCTGGAGCCACATTCCTTACAAACAAACTGGAGAATGTGGCATAACATCTTATCTAAGAAAGGATTGATTATTTCTTAAGAGATTTCATGTAAATTATGGGTTTTATGAAGGGAGATGTTAATTCTTGGTTTTAACTTAAACACTTTACAATGAAAAAACCCCAAACAAACAGTAACTATCAGTACAAGCTGATACATACGTGCTTTGGTTTATCTGCTACTAAGACATCAATATACGTTTAATTGAAATATCACGTTTCCCATTCAGACAAAATATCACCTATCCTGAGGAACTGTCTCTGCAGTTTCGACATGCAGAGGTCTAATAGCTAACAGTAAATATTTTTTTTTCCCAGAACCTATTTCCACTGAAAGAGTGAAGCATTACAGTAGACTGGATGTTTTAGGTCATTTATTTTGTTTTTGCTTTCGGTCATTTTACAGAAGCACTTCTGCTCTCTAGCACTAAAATGAGAACTACTCTACTCCCCAGATATTACCCAGCAGCACTTGGGGGCTCTTAATGATTAATACCATCTCAGTCCAGCCACAAACCTTTCTGGTGCAGATAATGCCAGGCAGCAAGCACGCTTGACACTTTTAATGTATAATTAAGTAGAAAAAGTCAGCACTCAGTATGCAAATTTTTCAAAATGATAAATGATGCCATACAGCAGTAGGGATTGATTTGGTGTAAATGAAACTAATTAAGGAAATGTCAAACATAATTAATAAAACAGGTTTAAGCTGCAAAACATTGTCAATTGAATGAATGAGGAGGCATTGGCTCCCATTGTTTCTGCTTTATTTAGGGCTTGTGTTTAGCTTGTACTCTGTTCCTAAATGCACTTTCTCTACCTCATACACTCCACTACCAATTCCCAGAGAGGGGGAAAATAAATTTGCTTGTCTCTCCACTGACTGCAGAAATTAATTGCAGAAATCTTGTCCCATCCAAGTGTTACATTCACTCACAGGACATTAACATAACTAATTTGAAAGAGCCCAAATGACTGCATAATAGAACACTGTCAGTATGCCTGACAGTCTTTGGTCATACCAAATTAGCTTGGTTTTCTAATTGAAATTTTTTTCCTAGGATTCTATAATTTTTTTTTCTCAGCTATTCATTTTTGATAAGAACAAAGGTTTTATATTTTACAAAAGAGTGCTTGACCTATAATTACTAGGAGGAAATTAGGGAGGTAGAAAAGTCAGATTTAGTCCTGGTAATGATGCTGGAGACCTTGCTCTCTCTGGGGAGCCTGAAGAATAATGAAATCTTCTATTTTTACAGGCGACCTGTGCACTGGTGCTAACTCTAACTGTGAATCCACTTTACCTTGCAGATCACTTGCTTAACACTAAAAGTGCCAACAGAATCATGGGCCATTATTCCAAATGTCATTATGTGCCAATGCCATTTCCAAATGCCCTTCCCTTCAAATGAATGAATCAAAGAACATCTGCCAGTCCTCTTATCTTGTCCTTGTAAATCTCCTGCTTTAAGAGTTTCACAAAATGAAAGTGGTATTTAATTTAGGTAAATGGAGTCACTAGTAAGATTTTTGTTTTAAAAAGTATCACTAGGATGCTTCTATTCTTAAAAAAGCTACATAGCCCGACCTTTCACACATACTTGGTTTTAGAGCAGAGGCTCTTACCCATCAGTCAAGAAATGTTTCTGGTAATTTACTGTCTTCTTTTGCATATCAGACTATTTGCTTGCAGCAGACCATTTAAAAAAAAAATAAATGGTAGAATATCTACCTAATATCACCTCCCTAAGCTTAGGTTAGTTGTTTCTACCCTTTATACAGGATTCAAGTTAGGTATATGTGTATATATATTGATGTGCACACACATTTATGTATGTAAATACCTCTGTATGTGTATATAACATATAATATATAAAACATATCTAGTTTCAAATCCATATTATATTTGTATGCATTCATTATGTATCTGTATATATACATTTTATATAAATAAATTCTTATTGTATAAATTCTTCTAATGGAAATTACACATCTGACATAATCTAGGAGTTTTGAAATTGTTTTTTCTGTACTTTTCCTATAGATCAAAGGTGCCAGGACAGTTTGTGGTTGAAACATTAGAAAAAAATCATAATCCTTTTTATGTTGTCTTTGATGATTTTTTAAGAACTTTCCTAATATTGATATGAAATTTTCCATTTCAACAGTAATTTTTATTCTGCTAAATTTGTTAACATAATTTAGTTATTAAAATTGCTAGAAAGAACAGTTCTGAAAACAACATATTTGGTTCTTTTCAATGGAAAAAAATCGTATGGAAATAAAATTAGGTGTAAAATTTTTCAAATTCTCTGTTCTAGAAAATGCAATAAATTATAAAATCAGTAACAGCTTTTCAAAAGAAACATGCTTACACTTGAGGGCGAAATTATATGACTATACTTATGGTGTCAGTCAGCTCTGAAATAACCCTGTGCAGAAGCTTTGTGGTAGAGGTTAAACTTTGTAAGCCCAGGTGACTTTTGGGAGCCACCACATCCTGGCCACATTTTCCCTTTCCATAGAAGAAGCAGTTGTGCACAGTTTCCTGTGTTTCAGGGGACACCTTCCAACTCTGCCTGGGCCTTGCTGGCTTTGGTGCCTCAGAGGGTCAGATGAGAGCTGCAGGGGCCCTCATAAATGGAGAGATATCAAATACATTCCAATTTACAAACCAAACATCACTCAAGGAATTCGATGTTCTTTTCCAGACTATATAGCAGATAAGAAAATCTCAGGACTTCTAACTCTAAATTTTTTTTGTTATATTTAAAGGTCTCATTCCCTCATATTAATCATTTTCAATAAAATAAAATTTATACTTTTTGCTGAAAATACATTTTGAAATGAAGAAAAAATCAATTTAATTTTAATTCTTTAAACCTGGGATTGCATTCCACCATAAATCCCAGTTCTTAGTTTCCCGTACCTGTATCAAAATTTGTGATACTCTCCCCACCTGAGATGAGAGCATTTTACATCCTTTCTCAGATACAAAATACTTCAGAATAATTGAATTTCTCATGAATTATTTAACCAGATAAAAACTGTTTTCTAGAAGTTGCCTACATTTTCTGGAGTTCCTGCTATCTTACCCAATCTGATTCAAAATTACAGCCCTTTTGCTGTAGTTGTTAGATGAAGTTGTATATCCTCTTTAGTGCTAGAGTAAAAGGTTAAATAATAAGAACATCCACCTCTGCGCCTAAGTTCTATTTCCTTACATGTAAACATTGTGAGTTGAACTTTGACTATATGTGTAATGCATGTAATATTTTAGGAAAATTGTTTTTTTATTCAAGTAGTGTTGGTTCAATTTCTTCCAATATATGATTATGGTAATGCATATTTTCAAAAAGTAGAGACAGAATAGTTCTCTAACATTTTGAGGGGGGTTTGTTTCTTCCACTATAGTGTGCATGTAAGTGCAAAAATGGGAACCACTGAGAACCTCAAGGTTTAGGATTATCAGCATGTCTGAAGACTGCTTTGGACACATGTTCTTGCTTAACTACACGAGTTTCCATAGACCTTTTCAAATGCTTTAATTACCTACATTTTCAACACCAGGCATTATCCCTGCTTTTAAGTTTGTGCTTACATCACTTGACAGCTTATTACAGTTTGCCCTATTACAACAAAGAAATTAAAGTATTTCAGGTGTATCAATACCTTTCTTAATATATTGGCATCATGGAAGAAATGCAAACTTCTGCATCTGAACTTGTCTTCTATCCTTACTTTGTGGTTCATGGAAGCACTGTTGGAGTTTGATTATTTTAATATCAAGCTAGATAGTGAAAATAGTTAAAATGACTCTCTCCCTAAAAGTGTCTACTTGATTCCTTGACTTCAGTAGGAGCTTAGTATGACAAGATCAGGTTAAATCTGTCCAGACATTATTTGAACAATGGTTGCAAACATTACTGAGAGGCCACTCTATCCAAATATAATTTTGGATTATATTCAATGATGTTTGAACTTGTTTTAACTAAACCCTAAAATTTAATGGAACGGATTACCTTCCCAAAGGCTTCAGATTTACATTTCCTGCCTTGACATTATGAGAAAGACAACCCCACGAGATCCTCACAGAAAGACTTCATGAAGTATCTACCTAGAAAAGTGGATCATTGCACTGTCATCAGCTCTCTTACTGCACATTAACTGAACAGGTAAAAACCAAAGTTGTTTACTGACACTTTTCTGTAGATCCTGCTCTTGTATATCCACGCATCCTTCCTATATCTGAGGACACATGTATATGTATATGTGGATATGTCACATATATATTATATAGGATATATTTTGTATCAGCAATAATGTGACCAGCAGGATGAGGGCAGTAATCGTTCACCCGTACTCAGAACTGGTGAGGCCACACTCAAATCCTGGGTGTAGGCCCCCAAGATTTGGTTCCCTCTAAGACAAGTAAAGCTCCTACTTCCCTACAAGTCTCCCCTACAAGTCTCCCATACAAGAAAGACATTGAGGTGCTAGAGCATGTCCAGAGAAGGGCAATGGAGCTGGGGAAGAGACTGGAGCACAAGTCTTGTTAAGAGAGGCTGAGGAAGATGAGAATGTTTAGAGCTGGAGAAAAGAAGTCTGAGGGGGACCTTATTGCTCTCTAAAAACTACCTGAAAGGAGGTTGTAGCAATGCGGCGGTCAATCTCTTCCTCCAAGTAAGAAATGGGACAAGAGGAAATGGCATCATGCTTTGCCAGGGCAGGTTTAGTTTGGGTATTAGGAGATATTTCTTCCATCAAAATGGTTGTCAGGCATTGGAACATGCTACCCAGGTAAGTGGTGGTGTCCCCATTCCTGGAGGGATTTAAAAGACATGTAGATGTCTTAGGGACATGGTTAGGTGGACTTGGCAGTGCTGGGTTAACTGTTGGACTCAATGATCTTAGAGGTTTTTTCAGCCTGAATGATTCTAAGGTTCTATGATATTTATGTATGTGTGAAGGCATATGTATACATGCACAGCATTAATCACAGATACCAGTCCTAGCTGATAGACTCATTAAGACAGGCTGTGGAGGCTGGGGCCGTGTTTTGTGGAAACCAGGCTTATGGACCTCTGAGTCTCTTTGTAAGATCCACTGTTGGCTACCATTGTTTCTGGAGGTTTTTTGAAAAATTGGAATATGTGCCAAAATGTAAGCATGCTGTCTGGATGTCCACAAATCCATTTTAAAGTTCACCAGCATGCAACACACTCTGCCAATAACCAACGAACCTGCAAACCTGCCTAGCTGTTTTTTTAACAGGTGACAAGTAGTGCTTTAGAAGGTCGACTTGATGCATATGGGGTGGCAGTAAAGGGCATGCATTTCACTCCTGTCTGAGGATTCATAACTGCATATAGATAGTTTAAGCCAGCAGATTTGAAGTGGATACTTGATAATATAAAATATGTTTTCGACTATACTTACTTTAAGGATAAATGATTGGATAAATGACCATTATATTCTAGCAAAAAATTGATTAATAATAATAATGGTAATAATAACAATAACAACAAGAATAGTAATAACACAATCCTTAAACTATTCTGTTCCTCAGAACAACATATGTCATGAAAACAAATAACTTTCAACCTTGAAAAAGGTTTTTCTATAAGCATTAAATAAATAATAATAAAAAGCTCACATATACATTACCTTATTGTCTTTTTTCCCCCCTAGGTTCTGATTTAATGAAACAGACTATTTTTCTACACTACTAACGTTCTTATTCTTAGTACATCATGGAAATAGAAACCTATGTAAGTATTCTTGAAAATATTGCTTCATTTACAGTTTTCACACATAGTTTTCCACAAGAAACCTTATGACAAAGATAGTCAAAACAGGAAAAACAATAGGAAAGTTTATGACGTATAAAATGAATTCTTCAAAAGAATTTTCTTTCAAAATGCCAAGGGTTATAAGTCAACTATATACAGCACATGTTACTATTTATTACCTTACATTTGGCTGAAATTCATCTCTTTTGACAACCTTGGGTAAATCATGTTACAATTTCATAAAATATGAGTGCTGGACCTTTTTCTGAAGACACTACTTAGTGAGTGAACTCCTTGCTATTGGCTGCCTCCCAGCTGCCATAAGTTCCCTTAAGACTGGGGCTTCTGCAAGGTCCTGTGGCAGCAAACTCAAAGAAAAGGTATTTATAGAAAACATCTGCAAAGAGTTGGTGTCTTGTCCAGTTTTCAGAGCTCAGTTGGAAAGCCAAATACAAATTAAGATATGCAAGTTTCCCTTGGGAGCAAATTTACTGGGTGAAAGTTGCAGTTTTGTTTTGTTTTGTTTTATTTGAATATGTGCAGAGCCCCTCAAATATGCAATTACAGAGCTAATGTATTTTTTACTCTTGAAGACTCATTATTTTACAGTGGGGTTACTGAACCTAGACCATATAGTGCACATTACTCAGCATAGTATTACTCAAAATATACATGGCAAATGGGATTCAAAACAGTGCCAAATAGGCATCTGCTTTTAGCAGGGAACAAAAATGCATGTAGCTCCTTTATTAAAAGGTATTATGGTCCATTTATTTTTAAACTATCTCTCTAACACCATTAACTATCATATAATTTAATGTACTCCCAAGCAACTTGACTTTTACATCTCCTTCAAAACATTAATTTGCTTTTGCAAATTGATGTAAAAGATGCCTTTGACCCCTTCAATGATTCAAACCACTAACAATAAATTAGATTATCCTTTAAAACAAGATCGTAATTTTTATTTTTATTTTTGAATAAAAATGTGCCATTTCTGGAAATGAGATAATGCCATTTACAGGGAAATAAAACTTGGAAGAGTTACAATTATTTATTTTGTCCATCTTTATCTATAGCAGTGTTAAGAGACATGCTTTAGAAAATTTTCAGTCTACTCAAGTGTTTTAACAGATTAAATAAGAAAATTTTGTTTGGTTGTTAGGGATGATTTAACTTCAGGAAATGGTCATTAGGCTAATACACTTTCTTACTGAAGTCACCCTCAAGTGTGACAGGGCACTCTGTTCCCAGAGACGACAGAAAACTAAAACTCTCCAAGGACATGCTTATTTTTTAAAAATAATGCAAACGTCATTTTTCTTATTCAAAACCATACTACTTTACCATTTACTAAAGCACATGGTACTATGGTACATTTGAAGATGCTCAGTAATTACTAGGCTTAGCTACCACAACTGGCTTTATTTATAGAGCAGTTATCACCTTAAACCATAGGAGCCGAGCAGGAGAAATGTCAGAAGAGAACACCCAAATGCATATGACTTGAATTTGACAGAGCTAATTGCTGAAAGCTGTAACTGACT
>NW_016690217.1:7791303-7923803 GCF_001604755.1 Lepidothrix coronata
TGGATATTACCAGGAGAAGAAGAGAAACCTTCCTGGTGGGTTGTGTTGCATTCATTTTCCCCCTCAGGTCCTGAGGATCCACTTGCTAAAGACCTGATACAAAGCCTGTGGAAATCAATGGCAAGACTCTTATTAATTTTGATGGAGGCCCTAAGGGTTTGCTTTCACTCCCTTATTTGCATTGTATATTGGCATAAGCCTCCCTCAGCAAAACATCTAAATACACATTTAATTTAAGCACATGAGAAACACAATGGATTATTATTATGCAACTGGTCTTGCTGATTGCGGTCAGAAAGGTGCAATGAGGTCTGTCTGCATACTACTTTAATATTTTCTTTCCAATAAAAGACATTGATTTATAACACATGGAGATTGTAACTTTTGTCTTAGGAAATGCAGCAGGAAATGTAGTTTCTAGTAGTAAGCCTGCAGTCCTACAGTTCCCTACAGTGTATGGAAAACATCTAGAAAAGTTGATCTCGTTATCAGCCCAATTAATTATAGTTGCATATTTTTAAAGATTTTATGTCATATTTATAAGCTTTCTTAAAATTGTAGAGTGTGGAGCTTTCCATTTATCCCACAGAGAAGGTCTACACTGATACATATCTAGATGTTCAAAATATATCTTACTACTATACAGATATTGCTAGTCATTAGTATGAACAGCAAGTGACTTCAACTATCCACTTAATGTGGCTCTCAATTTGCAAAGAATCACTTAGATCATATAATAAAAACATGTACAAATGAAAGAATTACTACACAAGCTTGCATTGGACATTCACCTCTTCTGGCAACTGCCAGTTCCAGATATAAGGATAATAATATGAATAGGGCAATTATTTGATTAGTTATTATAAGAAGGGCATTTCTTTTCAAAGAAACTCAATATTAAAGAGGAAGTGTTTTCATATTTCAAGAGTTTCAAATGTTCAAAATATTTCAAATTAAATAAGGTTCAAATGTTGTACCATTTTATTATCCTTTCGTGACTTAAAGCATTCACATTTAAGTGAGTACCACTCTGACACAGGATGTGGAAAATGGGACATTTTCCTACGTTGAAAAGCTTTGCTTTGCCTGCTTTTGCTGCAAAAGGCATTCTTCAACCCTCAGTTGCTCCCTGTTATTCAGAAAGCTGCCTTTTATGAAAAAAAATCCTATTCTGATTTTTAGACACATCTAGGTTGTGAAACTTTAGTATTCCTGACTATGCAATTCTGCTAAACCACAATATATAGATCTGCTTTTGAAATAAAGAAATTTGGATTTCAATGGGCATGGAGATTACCACTCAAAGCAGCTGTGACCATTCTGCAAGGAAGACCATTTCTGACAGCTGGACACTGCTGAAACATTGGTTCTATAATGCTATCTCCTTCTCCAGAAAACAAGCTATTTCTAGGTTACAGCTCATCTTGGTTTATGGCAGAACAGAACAAAGGTCTGGGGTAAAATCTGGGAGACTTATTTAGTAAATCCGAGTGGCAGGGTCATTTGTTTTATATGTCAAAAAAAATGATATATTAATTTTTGTTACGGTTATGTGTTCAAAATTTTACTCTTTTCCCTGTGTTTTCCCAGCTTCTTCCCTGAAAAGTCCAAATGTTAGAGTTGGACAAGAACACATATGGAGATATATGTATAAAAATTTCATTATATGTCACTTATATCGTCCATACTTAACGGTTTAGAGATCTGACTAATAAAAAAGAAAAAGAGTTATCTTTCTACATATTTTGCAATTTAAATGCAGGAGGAGAATGTGTAGCCCTTTTTTATTCATGCACTTCACCTTAAAGAGTGAACAGGAAAACATATTCTAGCCTGTTTTACTGAGCTGGAAAGATGGATCTTTACAGTGCTTACATGTCTCTTTTTCTCCAAGCCATCCAGCCTTGACCTCACCAGAGATTATATCCTTAGGCTACGTCCAACCTTCCTAACACCATATAATCCTCATTGTTTTGCTCATAAGTAGATCAGTATTGAAAGCTTCTTCATATTAACTGTTAAGCAGCCAAATTCAGATGAAAAGCTAATCTATTCAAAGCAGTTGCTCCTCAAAACAGGTCACACAATTTACTGTTGTATTGAAATGGAAAGTGACTTATAAACTTTTGCTTAGGAAAGTTGTTCTCATGCTATTCCATCAGTCTTGTGAGCTGCTCGGTGAAGCAAATTATCTGCTATGTTTCCTTTTCTACCTTTTTTCTTCAGACTGGTGTTCAAGCTTAGACACATATATAAAAATAGCTTCTTATTTTTACATGGGTAACCAGTGAGTTTTTATACATATATTTAAATATCCTACAAAAAAAAAATGCACTTTAGTTGTAGAATATTTTTTCCTAGATCTTTTTATATAATGTAGATACCATTCTTACAAAGGAGCTTTTTTTTTTTTTTTAACCGAATGTTCATTTTTGGAGCTGGTCACATCAATTAAAAATGCATCCAAATTTCAAAAAGATATTATCAAATATATGTACATGTTGGGGTTCTTTTTGTCATTTAACCAGCTTTATTATACTTGTGAGTGTGTTAATTATATATTCAAGCCTTGTCTTGTGCTTTCTGTCATCTGTGAAGAATGTGTCACAAAACTTAGAGATAGTTTTTCATGTTATCTTGGAACCTCTAGATAATTACTTTATTTTGTTTTCATTTAAAAACAGCAGGAGAAATTCCTTTAATGTTGACACTGTAATCTGAACATAGATATAGACACTTTCTCAAGCTTTATTGAAATTAAAGCAGAATCAATAGCCAATTGACAGTAAAAATATATGAATTATACATAAATATCACAAATATATAAATAATTTTAAATTTGAAATATATAAAAATTATAAACAAATAAATAAGACAATGTAATCTGTTTGTAAAGATGATCAAGAATGCACTAACTTCCCAGAACTTAGGAAGCTCAAACATGACTCAGTTAAATGGATGAAACTAACCAAGAGAGAGAAAATACAGATTAAAGGGTCTTTTTATTCTTTTGAAAACAGAATACTTACAACATAGTTAAATTAAAGAATCATGAGTCTCTGCATGTGATTTGGTGTTTGGAGCAGCCTTGGGAGCTGCTGGGAGTTTTTTTAACTTTTGTGGCCCACATCTCTTGCTCAAATGGACTCGGAATTTCGCCCTGAGGCACTGATGTACCAGGTTAGACTTTAAACCCTGGTTTGCTCTTATCCTGGTAACCTCTTGCATGAATTCATTATTTTTCCAAAAGTACAGACACTGAAGCGAAGGTTCCTCTGCAAGGGCAAAAGCAGATTTATTACTAATGGAAATAGACTACTTATTCTATGTTCACTCTCATAAAACTCTTGCAGTGCAGCAGGGAACAGAAATTAAAGAAACATTTGGAAGGTCAGCAGCAAACGAATATTATGTAAAGAACAAAGACTGTGGATTTCAAAGGGTGAACTGCAGAAATGTAAAATGGGCATCTAGCCTGAACTCATCGAATATAACTTTCCATATACTGTGTTGTTGCATATATAGAAAAAGGTCCCCTGCCAAGCAGAGCAAAAATAATCCATTAGAGTGTATGAAAATATTGCTGCTGGCAAAAGATGCCAGTTTTTTTAGTGATTAAATTTAGTTTTCTAGACTTGGAGAGAAAGGAAAAAGAAAAGAGACAAGAAAAATTATGAACTTCCCTAACCTAAAATCTCCTTTGCTTGGCTGCATTGAAAGAGAGATGTGCAACTCTGGAATCATTCAGTGTTCAGAGACAGTGATGGGCATAGACCTGACAACTGTATTTTAAACATGATGGTGTATGTCCACATTGACTCAAATATTACATACTAAAACTTTCCTTATTCTACACTGATAGTTCAAAATCATGCAAGAAATCCTTTTCAAAGGATTTTACCCCAGTTAGAGTGATATCCATGGTGTGGTCACAGGGAATGCACCCTCTTCAGCAGACTGAAATTAGGATGTTTTAAGTATGCTGGTTTTGATACCTTACTGAACCACTCTAAAGAGAATTCAGGTTGTTAACTATACCAACATAATCACTCATGTTACTGCAGTGCAGGCATGTGCCATTTTTTTAGGTATGTTATACTTCTGTTTTGAGTTCATATCCTCCCATTAAAAAAAATTGTTAATTTTTCTTAGCAGAATTTGAGTTAGAACTGGAGATATCATTTCCCTATAAAATCTTTTATTCATTTAACTCATTGGGTCCTATTTTGTTTCTCAGTAGGGAAAGGCATGACTGCACCATCACAATCTGAAACAACATTACTTAAACAAAAAACAACAACCCATCAAACAAAAAACCAAACCACAAAATTAGAGAGTAACAGATGTTCTGAAATAATATTTGGGGAAATTTTAATCAAAACACCAGTTTCTTCCCAACCAGCTAAAATTGGAATGGGGTTTTCAATTTTCAATGCTTTATTACTTAGTTATTATCAAAATCATATTAACATATATATTAATATATGTCAGAAGAGCTGTAATAAGAAATCTAAATAAATGAAACATTAAGGGACTATGTTTTGACCAACAGTCACTATTTATCAGAAATAAAAATGAAAAGATCTTGAAATGCACAGAAGCGCATGGCCCTGTTTGAAGCTCACAGTAACAGGCACAACAGTAACCCCTACAAGCAGAAATGAATAGTTAAGCTACAGGCTCATCCTCTTGGAAGATTATACCATAGGTAGGATTAATTTGTAAAATCAATCATATAAAGAATAATAAGTAGATTATAAAAGAAAAACACTGTTAAAGTCAACACCTGCACTCTATAAGGAGTAGATTTGGCAAAAGTTTACATGCAACATGGCTGAAAAACTAATCTGATCTTTAGTGGTATATTTGGAATAGTAACATTAGGACAGAGTTATATGTTCCCTCAATACAACTGTGATAATAACTCACACAGATATTACTGTAAGTTTATAAACACTTCATCACCAATGATAATGGAAAATAAGTATTTCAGAGAAGAACCCTGACCATGATTAAGAGATTGGAGGAATTAAAATATGAAAAAAAAAAGCACTGACTATATATTTATGGCTTGGCTAACAAAAATTGGAGGGATCATAATAACGGTGAATATTTGAAGGGAATATTCACTGAGAATAAAGAATATTTAATTGATCAAACAGAGGAGATTGAGTAGGAGAAATTTAATGAAACTGAGAAGGGTTTAGTGTAGATAATCAAGAGAAAAGCTCTGGACAGTGACAGCTACTGGAACCATAACAGTGTTTCAATGTTTTTATGCCTTGCTGTATACCTTAGCAATATCCATTTCACTAATGCCAACCATTGGGCTGTCAGAGAAGGAGACAGCTCCTAAGTGTTAAAAAAAAAGTACTCCTAAAAGAATTACAAATGTTTCATGAGAAATCATTGAAAAATTTCCTCCTGATCTTCTGCTCTTGGTAAGCAGAAGAATGGTGGAATTTCCTTTAAAAATGTGGACTGCCTGCTACTTACATCTATATACCTAGAACCAATTTTTTAATTTATAATGTGTAGCCCTAGAATTTTATATACATATATTTATATTCGTATGCTCCTGTTTGGCAGGTATAGGGCTTGATTACCATATTTTTGCTGACACTACCAGGATTTATCTACCAGCTCTTATAATTCAAAAAAAAAAGTGGTGACTTAACAGCTATTTGCCTGAAATGAACGCTGCCAGCACAGAACTTCTATGGGCAACATAATTTGCATTATAGCTGTTCTGTGTCCTTTGCTTACCTTTTTCCTGGACAAGGATCATGAGGATGATTTCAATTCAGCCCACATACTGAAATAAATAGGTTTTGTTGCTATAGTTGTGGGATATCCGTATACTCAAGAGCCTCATTTTGGATGGAGATTTTCAAGAGATTTGAACTTGGCATCTCATTGTCTGCATTGCCAGAGGTGTCTTAAGTCAGCACTGAAATTTCACCAAGCAGTCAAGTCAACTTGGCGCTATTCCATTCAAATCATCAGCAGAATCAAACATGGTTCTAAGCAACCTGGATTTTTGAGTACAGGGTCTGAAAATTCTCTTGTGAGAAGGACTAAAGAAATTCACATCTTTTTGTGAAGATTGTGAAAATGGCTAACCAGATATGGAGAAATACAAATTATTACATTTAGTTTATGATATCTGCTTTTTGTGTGTAGTTTGAAAGCCAAGCCAAAACCGAATCCTGGATGTTTCCTCCTAACCTAAGGCTTTCTCAAAAGTTCTTTTAAGTGGGATATTTCAAACTTTTAACCAAATCTAAACTGCAGTGCTTGGATTCATTTCTAATAGGAGAAAAATTAAATTATATGTGGACATTTTAGAGTATTCTCAATTAAATTTATGCTGAAATTAGCAAAAGTCCAGGAAGGACAATTTTTCCCTTTACATTTACAGTTTAAAATTCACATAAAATTCTGAGACTAGATGATTGATCAACCCAGCATGTAAATGTTAAATTTATGGCTGTTTTGTTTAGTTTTCTAATATAGAATTGACAGAAAATGTCCTAGAAGTTTCTAAAAATCTTTTTGGATGATTTAATCCTCTTCCAGGTAATTTTAATTTAATCCTAAATCCAGCTGCTCAAAAGTCGATATATATGACCCATGAGACGGACAATTGCAGGATCAAAGTATATCAGGTGAAAGAGAGGTGTGTCTGATCAAGATGAAGCTGCTCCATCTATTGTATCTTTCTGGCATCACTAAGCCATACAAACCTAAAATCAAGCACATGGAAACCATAAAACAAAATACAAAAGTTTGTAACCTTAAGTATTAATTTAGGAATTACTACAGCTATTTCGAATTACAGGCAGGATAAAACAGAGATAGTGTTGAGAAGTGCTGTCCCTGCAGTCTCCCCACAAATGATTTCTGCAGCCAGTGAATTTGTTTGCATGTTTTTTTCCCTGTACTATATCTTCTCATTTCTGTTTAATTTCCCCAGGATCGGCACGGCTGCAGCTCTCTCTCTTCTCACTTTGTTCCCTGACATTTTTTTATGTGGCTTCTCTGCAGAGTCAGTGGGTCTTAGGGTGTGAATACTGCTGCCAGCATTACAGTTAAAAAAAAAAAAAGAAGAATGTTTTGTATTTTTTAAAAATTTCTGTGTAGCTACATTGTCACTCACAAACCTTGTTTTATATATGTATAGTTATTTCCACAGAGCCACATGTTGTAAAGCTTTGATTGACAAGAAAGTTTACTGTAAATGGATCTGATGTGGCATCCATGTAAAACAAGCTTTTTGAATGACATCTTAACAAAAGAAGCACTACATGTATTACACCAAGCAAGAGCAACAGTATTTATTATTATTACAAGAGTGCAGGGGGTCATCTACCCAAAAAACTGGAGCCTTTGAAATGTGCCTATGATCCAGCACTTGGTAGTCCCGGTGTCTCTCCATCTCCCTCTAGTTGGACACCTAATAGCGTAAATGTGTTTCCATGGATTCTGTTCTTTTTGAGGTAGTTTCGTCACAAGCAATTGGCAAGGGTTTTAACACAGGAGGGCTGTTTGAGTGTGGCATATTTCTAGTTTAGTTTATATCTGTTGCAAAAAAAAAAAAAAAAGTGCCAAAAAAGCCCCTTCGAATATTCTCTTTAATAACTTGAAATTTTAATAAGGACCTAAGGAACAGTTGAACAGAGAGTGAACTTATATTTAAATTAGGACTTTGAGAGCTTGGAGATTCCAACTTCGTGAACTCTAATTAAATCCCACAAGGCCATCAGGTTTGCCTCCCTAGCTCTTGATGCTGAAAGTGAAGTCTTCAAAAAGCATCCCTTGACAGTATACAAGTGGGAGGAAAAAAAATCCTTCAACCCTTCACAATACCATTTTATAAAGCAAGAATTCCTGAAGGAGTACCAGCAAATAGGAACAATAGTTAGAGTATGAGACCGTGAAAAGCTGAGAAATATGTTTTGAGTATTAGTGTAGCAAGCCTCCTGAAATTCAGTGTGTAATGTTTTTAAAAGGCCACTGTTTATAAATTACAGTAGACCTGATGCTTACAGAAGGTGTCGTAGTATACAGTATCATTCTGGTTGCTACTGCATTATATTTGGTTGAAACACAAAATAATATTAGCTGAATGCTTGACATTCTGCCTCATTTGGTAAAACATATTTGGCTCGTCAGGCAATTACTATTATTTAAATAAGCATGTAGTATACATGCTTCATACCATGAAGTACAGAGTTGACTAGATGCCTTCTTGAGTTTTCTTTCAGCTCAGATTTTAAGTTAACTAGAGGTTTTTTGTGGGAGCTAAGAAGATCTAAATATTTTAATTGTTATATATTCTGTACTTTAAAAGTTTTGTATATGGAGATTCAAATGTATTTCAGATTTTTCTTCATTTTTCATTATTGTTCTAAGGTTGACACAATAATGTCACAATGTTTCTTATCTTGTCAGCTGTCAAAACACATATAAGACAAGATAGCCTTTTCCCTTCAAATAGAAACCAAAACATGAGCATTAAAAAAAAAACCCAAAACCAACAAAACCCCAACAAAACCTGAAACAGCAATAACTCAAAAACTTTCTTTTTGGAAAATTTGCCATTCCTTCTGGAGAACACAATTTTTTCATTGAATACATAGACTTGTATTGAAATAACATAGTAATACACAGCATTCATCCATTAGAGCTACTAACACAGCTCTAATGGACGAAGCTCTGGTGTAGCTCTAATGTAGCTCCTAATGTAGATCTAAGTGTGGTCAGATTTGTCAAATTTGTTCTTCATATGGAAGAAATGTTTTCTTGTTCTTAAGAAAATACCCCCAAAACTGAGAAAATAATTCAATATATGGTTTTAATAAAAATTATGATTTATTTACACTTAGCTATTTGTGAAAGTTTGTTGCCGAGTTGTCCTTGGACATTATTTATCATTTTTCTCCCAGGAGACCCTCCATCATTTTTTGCCTTCCTCACTAAACTCACAGAAACTTTATTCTGTGACAGCCTTATAGAGAGTTAGTGGTGACTTTCTCCTCAACAACTTCCATTTTTTCTCTGAATCTTTCCTTCTCAAAGCACTAAATAAATTCACCATTTGATTATTATTTCTATTCTGAGATGTATTGACCCAGATACTGAAGATGAATACGTGCAATTTTCCTGTAGAAAGTTTCAAAGTAGTATTTTATGGAATAGGTCTAATCAAAAGACAGATACAATTGATCTCACTGAAGTTCATTTTCATGTATTTGTACAGTATGAGGCATTACAAACATATCAAACCTATCCTAGAATAATTCTCTTTCATACGGTGATATGAATTGGTTTTTAGTGACTTCAATGCAATTCTATGTGCTCATAATTAAGGTCCAACTAGTAAAGGCAGTCCTGTAATGTCTTGGATAAAAGATACAAGTGACAAGATTAAAAAAAAAAAAAAAAGGCATTCTTATGTTTAAAACATTGTCGTGGAATATCCTGAATTGGAAGAAACCATCAAGGATCATCGAAGTTCAACTCCTGGCCTTGCGCAGGACAACTCCAAGAGTTGCACCATGTGCCTGAGAGCACTGAGAGCATTTAGCTCTTGAATTCCATCATGCTTGGTGCTGTGACCACTTCCCTGGCGAGCCTGTTCCACTGACCAACCACTCTCTGGATTAAGAACCTCTTCCTAATATTTAACCTAAACCTTTGCTGACTCAGCTTCATAAGATTCCCTCAGGTCCTGTCACTGGTCACCACAGAGATCAGTGCCTGCCCCTCCTCTCCCCCTCACAAGGAAGCTGTAGGGACAATGAGGTCCCCTCACAGTTTCCTCTTCTCCAGGCTGAACACACCAAGAAACCTCAGCCACTCCTCATAAGGCTTCCCCTCAAGGCCCTTCACCATCTTCATTGCCCTCCTCTGGACATCTCTAACAGCTTAGTATCTTTCTTACATTGTGGTGGCCAAAACTGCAACAGTATTCAAGGTGAGGCCACCCCAGTGCAGAGCAGAGTGGGACAATCCCCTCCCTTGACTGGCTGCCAATGCTGTGCCTGATGCCCCCAGGACACAGTTGGCCCTCCTGGTTGCCAGGGCACTGCTGACTCATATTCAGCTGGCCATTGGCCAGGACCCCCAGGTCCCTTTCCTTGGCACTGCTTTCCAGCATCTCATTCCCTAGTCTGTCCATACATCCAGGGTTGCCTCATCTCAGGTGAAGAATCTTATCTACGTTAAACTCCATACAGCTGGTGATTGCCCAGTCCTTTATTTTGTCAAGGTCTCTCTGCTGGGCCTTTCTGCCTTCCAGGGAGTCAACAACAACTCCATGCAACTTGGTATCCTCTGAAAACTTAGTATCCCTTCCAGTCCTGCATGCAAGTTGTTTATGAAGTAGCTGAAAATTGCTGGGCCTAAGTTGGAGCCCTGTGGAACCCCACTAATGATCAGTCATCAGCCTGATGTAACCCTTTGCTCTGAATCTGTAAGCCAGTTGCTCACCCATAGCTGGCCTGTTATCAGAAAAAAAAAAAAAATTACTTGGCATGTCTGTAATACAATTTCTCTGAAATGATTCCATGAAAAAATGTAGGATGTATTATTTGTTGCTATATAAAGATACTGTGGTAAGCCCAACTCTGTGTAAATGAACGTAATTTATGAATTGCTTTCTCGTTTACTTGAACCTGCATAGCTTTCTAAGCAGTTTCTTATTAGCTGCCTGAATGCAGCAAAGTAAATAAACTAGCCAACACAAAAAGCAAATTAATATAAAATGGAATATATCAGAATATGGTATTTGTTTCAAAAACATAATTTCAGAGCGTTTAATTAAATTTATGGAGTTATACCAGGACAAATGAGAGTTAAGTTAGAATCAGCCCCAGTGAGGAAGGATTTTATTTTGCTATCATTAGTGTAGCAGGCT
Organism: Lepidothrix coronata; assembly: GCF_001604755.1. Classification (NCBI taxonomy): domain Eukaryota; kingdom Metazoa; phylum Chordata; class Aves; order Passeriformes; family Pipridae; genus Lepidothrix; species Lepidothrix coronata. Next base: position 7,802,225 of record NW_016690217.1, read on the forward strand.
AATTGATTTTCTTCCTACAAGCTGTATATCCTCTTTGTGTTTCAGCTCTGGTATGATTTAGGAAACTTATTCACTTGTATAACCTCACATACATAATGCACAAATGTAAGTATTTATATTTTATGGAAGAAGATGTGTTCCTCCATCTTGTACAAAATATATGGGGAAATACTCAAAAGCTTTATATTGTACCTTTGTAGCTCCTGTCAACTGTATGCATCAAAAGAAGATTAAAGTGCAGTATGTGTCATTTAGCTTACTTATAAATCTAGACAGAATCATCCCTGATGTTTTTCTCAATACACCTCTGACCTGAAAGAGGTATTGAACTATCATACACCATCTTTGTTGTTGAGTATGAGATGCAAAAGTATTGTTTTTTCCTCTTTTGAACTATTTTTTAAAATTAAAACATTCCAAAGGCTTTCATGGTTTCATTCTGAAGTGTCAGTACCCATTCCTTGGATATAAAAGTAACCAGTTGAAATATGAAGGCATCTTTAAGGTGTAGTCTGATCAAAGCTCTGCACATTTGATCAAGTGCATTAGGAGAAAAGATCCATTTTTAGGAACGTTAATGTATTTAGCTTGAACTAACTCTGATCTAAGGCTTGTGAATTGCAAACTAGGTAAATTGTTTTTATAGAACTCTTAGTTCTTTTGGTCGTTCTGTGTTGGTAAAAATACAAGGAACAGCTTGAATTTACAGACCACTTGTCACACTTCAGTATAGGGAATGCACAGTGGTTTCATTGAGGTTACAAACTCTACCTTTTATGCTGGAAGTTAATTTATTGTTGCAAGCACTGATTAAAAAATTTAATTAAAAAATCTATGTATAGCTTGTTCACAACGAACAATAGTGGAAAAAATATGCTAAAATTCTTAACACTAAGTTTTGTTTGTGTTTTATTTTTTCAGCAGAAAGTACTTTTTAACTTCAGTGAGGTAGTTCCATATGGGTTTTTTTCTGCCCAGGGTGCCTATTGGTATCAATTTATGAATGCCGAAATAGCTCAAGACCTTTCTGCCCAAAAGAGCATCTCAAACTTTACTGCAGCTGTGACTAGAAGCCATGCTTACATCAGAGGCCCTTTTCTTTTAAAGGGTGGTGAGCTGCATGGCAGGGCATTCCTGATGTAAGGGCACATTTGGAAACTGTTGCCTTAATTTCACCAGAAGCAGTATGGTGCATGGCTCTTTTTTAGATTGCATGGTATATATTGTCTCGATATATAATATATATAGTGGTATATGTTGAAAACAAAGAGGAGATTTGGTTATAGGTGGACTGAGGTTTACTGGGAGAGTGTCATCATTTAGCCCCAACTTTTTTTTATAGTGAGTAATTTCAAACCTCTTCACGAAATGTTTTACAAGATTTGATGACAGACTCAGAATCTTTATTGCTTTGTTGTTTTGTTAGTCTTTCAATTTTGTGTCTTTGAAATAAAGACATTAACATATTGAAATCTCTTCCCATCTTGATAGATGGAAGATCCTTCACAAGATGCCACTGTCTAACTGGAGGCATCACAGAGAGCCAGTGTTCTCCAAATTCTGTGCTCAGCCTTATGAATCATTTCTTTGATTGCATTGTTGCCCATTGGAAACCAATGATTCTGTCTCACCTGTTATTTTAACTGAATTTTAAATTTCTCCAGCAAGACATTGCAGAAAAAATAAGAATAGAGTAAGCTAACATCATTCTGCCCAGCATTTTTTCTCCAGAAGTTTTCCCAATTGTTTACAATGCAAGATGCAGCTTCTTAATGGTCAGACTTAAATATTACTGTTGGGAACATGCATGCAAAGAATTAAAAAGACTAGAGTAAATCTTTTATTCTCACTTCTCCTCCTATAATGTATTTCTCAAGGTATGACTGCCATCTTCCTCTAGCTATTGTTTAGGAAGAGGATTAGGTAGTCATATTCAATTTTACAAAAAGAAAGAATCTTAATACTGAGAAAAGCCTTTCAGCAGAAAATGTTCATTCAATTAATTCCGCCTGCAGGTTTGGGGTGTCTGACTACATATAGAGCTCTGTATTTATGGCTTGGGAGCCAATGTGGTCACTTCCACTCTAACTCACTCTAATGCTGTGTGTTGGCAGTGCAGGGGAAAGAGCTGATCTCTTTGGATGGGGGCTGTTCCAACAAAAAAGCAATCCGGATGCACTGGATTTACTTAGATTTGAACATAATTGTAATATTTTCATCTGACCCCCAGAAGTACTGGATCACCTTGATGAAATTCATCACAGTCAGATTTATGAACTATTTCCTATTAGCCACAGCTATTTTCTTCAACTTGGCAGAATATATGTTAATTTAACCCACTCATAATGAGACACATGTAAGAACTTGTCACTCAAAGTGTAGGTCTGCAGAGGATTCTCCCTTCAGAGGACTTTGGTTGCAAGAGAGAATTCCCTTTGTGGCTGATAATAGTGATTCTTTTTAGCAGAAATGGATTGGAAAGGGGTAAAAACAAGGTATTCAGGATATCCCAATACACTACAGTACAAATTAAATGTATCAAAAAATGTACGGGTTTGGGATGTATTTAAATAGATAGTACCAAGGACATGAACATACTTGTGTCTTAAAGCTGAAAGCAGCATAAGAGTGGAAAAGTCCTAAATAATGAGATTTCATAGAAAATTTTTGTTCCTGCCTGCACCACATCATGGCTTTCATTTCCCAGTAATTCATCCACACATTTGGTTAAGTAACTAAAAATGTATTCTGAATATTTTTATAACAATATTTTTCTGTTTAAAAGAAAAGACACTGCCAGACACCACCATCTGTTGTGTAGACCTACAGAATATGCATCTGATGTCTGTGAGTTGCTGTCTTTTATATCCTCTTATATAATTAGAGATTTCTGCCCTTAGTGATGCCTCCTTCTGCACCTAAAGAAGACCAAGTGTAAGTTTACCCGAAGTGTATTAATCATTTTCCTGTAACTCACTGATAAGAGCAGTGCTCTGTACGGTTAAAAGCTATTAAATGTGTCTATTCAGAGGATGTTTAAAATCCTCTGCTGAGCACTTGGCTAAAATCCAAAATTATTACCATAATACCTTCTGAAATGAGACAGAAAACATAATGTATTACAATTGATAAGTGCATCATTTGTACTGTGGATCTACTTTATTTTGGAAATATATTTAAATATTTTATTTGTCTGTTACACACCACAGTATATTTTGGCTAACAATTTTATATGTATTCAAAGAAATATGTATAATGCAAAGATAAGTTATATTGAGATCAACAGAAAATTACATCTGAAAAATTTAGAAGCTGCTCTATGGATAGAGTCTAATTATGCCTCTGTAACTGGACTATAATAATTGCACACAATCTAATGGAAAAATATTTTTACATTTTCAGAAACTACAGTGGATTTCAGCCATTCCAACTTACCCCTTCTGAGATGCTCCCCTCTGCTTCCCACATTGGTTACTTCAGCTGGAATAAACATTGAAGGTTATGAGTACCTATGTGTTCAAATTGACAAATCCCAAACCTATGTTGTCTTTAGAAATTCCTTGAAATTGTTCACTCATTATTTTGGAAAAAGAACTTTTTTTTAATTTTTTTTTCTTTTTAAGAAAAAGACATTTTATTATCGAAAGTATGACCTTAAAAAAAACCCCACAGATAACTTTTTCAATCTGAAAATTATTTCGATCTTCTTGTTACTAATAACAAAATGCCTTTAGTGGAAATCACAATAATTTACAGTTTTAGAAAAATCTATTAAAAATGGCCTTTTCAATTGTTTCTATTAAAATTATTCATATTCCTGCCACTAGGAAAACATAACCAAAGAGCCCAATACAGTCTTGAATCTGTGTCTGGGCAGCAGCCTTACCAAGTGTGATCGGGGTGCTTTGGAGGACAAGATATATAAGAGTTAGCAGAGTACTGCTGTTGTAGTTTATGAACTGCACTGCTGTTCCCCTACCCACAACCCCTCTGGTGAGAGAGACAAAAGGCAGAGATTACAGGCTGAGATAAGAACAATTTACTGGAAAGTAATGAGATACGAAAAACGAACAGTAGCATCAATAATACTAATAACAACACTGTATAAAAAGACGGGTTTTTACCTGCAAATTGCTCACTAACTGACCTAACCCAGTGTGACTCCAAGACAATGAAAAAAATGCTGGACAGACCCTCTGCACCCACGCTTTTGTCCCATCCGAAGCCATGCCCCTTTTTCTCGGAAGTGAGAATCCCTTATTTCCACCCCCCAGAGATGACATGGGGAGTATGCAATAACAACCTAGACATGGCCACACAATTCCAGGCACTACCCCCTTATGGCTACTGCAAAAAATTAACCTTGTCCTTGGCTGAAACCAGGACATTATCCACCCTTTTTTCTATATTATCCACCTCAGACCCAGATCCTCCACCTTCCACCTTTATACATAAACGAATACATATAAAAATATATACAAGCACAAGTATCATCTCTGTAGTTAATGACTATCCCTCCAAGGGATCTGTTGAGTTCATTTATTCTATAACTGTGGGTTCTATCTGTCCTAGATGTCTTATAGGGCAGGAGGGCTGCTGTGCTGGTTGCAAACTGCATCAAGAGATCACAGCTGGTGTATCCAGAGCAGTCCACCCTCATTGCTCATGACAGTTACAGCATACAGTGGCAGTGTGTCCTAGTTAGGACAGCTGAGATCAGTTCATCATGGTATTCTATAGCCTTCCATGCCATTACCTAGAAACTGTTCACACCCTCCGCCCATAGAGCCTGACTCATCAGGCTAGGTGTTAAGAAGCCTGTGAGATAAGAGGATGCTCTTGTCCTCACACCTTTTATGGAAGTCCCCGCTCTGAGCCTTTTATGGAACTCCCCGCTCTGAGGGAAGGATTGACCATTTCTGCCTGAACTGGAATATATATAAACCTGGAGTTTCAGAACTTTTGGTAACCACTCGTGGGATCCAGAAGGAAGACTGCAGCTTGTCGCTCTCAACCTCAGCTGGACTACAATCACCGCTTCTGACCAGACTGCAACAGCTCTCCCACCAGCAGGTTTTTNAATCTGGCCAAATCCTGAGGGACTCATAACATTTGAGAACTGCTCCTGATTTTGTGATTTGCTCTCCTCCTTTGGGTCCAGGAGTTCCTAATTCCTGATGAGGCATCCAGCTGAAGATGCATAGGAGCAGTACTGAGGCACCCCAAAGCTGATTGCAAAAGACACATTCACTGAATGAGCTGAACCTGCACTATAATAATAAGAAAGGATTTGCTAGTTTTCTATGTTCAATGAATTTTTCAACACCAGCTCTTTATAGTAATACTGTATTGTGTAGAATAAATAAGGTCATAGATAGCAATGCAATTGTAAGGATCCATAGATTTGTAGTTTGTTTGAACCACAGCAACAACTCTTCATGTTCACTACAATAACATTCAGTTAGCGCTAATGAGTATAAGTTTTAGTGTTTAACCCAATGCCTCTCTAAGGATACGCTTGAGAGTAGGTGCAGCTACCAGCTGGTAAAATATAACACATCTGATTAGGACAAATTATTTTCAAAACATAACTGCCATAAAAATCTAGAATGCAAGGTAAATTGACAGAATGATTGCTGCTAAATTCTATTGTCAGCATTGTAAATGCAATAATATACCACAGTTTATTTTAATGAGCAAAGATTAAGAAATGGCTTCTCAAGTTGTATGTAATTTCTTTAAATCAGTAGTTATTAGTTTTTCATGCATAAATGTGTTTTAATATTGGCTTATCTGAGATCTAGTAGGTGACTAAAGCCTTTTAGTATATTATTTTTTTGTTTTTAGAGTTGTACATTGCAGACAATTCTAGCACAAGGCATTTATAAGAAAGAGATCAGTGACACCCGAGAGAAATATTCCTTAAGTATTACAAAAACTATATAAAACAATATGAGAAAGGTGTCACAGAAAATCCTGATATGCTTAACATTGAGTTTTGTTTTATCTAACTGCAGTTACAGTTTAACAGCCTCTGTCTTAATAAAATATTTAAGTTAACCTGGTTGCAGAGTGACTTATTATACTACATGTTCTTTCACTTTATTAGGATAAAGAAATATTATCATGGGAGGCTGGACTAACAAGCCTAGGTATTGCTTGTATTGTTAAAGAATAGGTTCACATCTCAGAAAAGTGTAAAGACCTAGAGAAACTGGCACCTCGTTAACTGAAAAGGCATTCTACTTACCTTATAGAAAGCAGTCTACTTTGTGCTAAGAAGAATGGCTTAGAAAAACAAACAGCCTCCCTGCTACCAGTCATTCTCATGTAACACAATATTTATTATGCTTGCTCTTATCCAAGCTGGGGGAGGGGGTAAAGGGGGAAAGAAACAAATGCTGAACAATTCTCTTCAGAAGTCAAACTTTAACCTGACCTAACACAGTGCATCATAACCTCATCAGTATGAGTCTCATGGGAATAAATGCCTATTCTTACAAATTCATCCATGAAAATATCTTTAACTGGGATATATGAGTTATCTTGGTATACAGATTATTGGTTTGTTTGTTTTTTTTTTTACTTGCAGTATTCTGTCAGGTTATATTTATGTTGTTTAGGCCTCTATGCATCCAGAAACTTAAGAATAACGAATAAACCTTTGAAGGTTATTTTGGTAGTTGCACTGTAGGTCATTAAAATGAGGTTAAACTGTTTCAATAGATGTAGATATTTCTAACCACTATGCATATGTTGCTTTTGCTATATTTTGAAGCATATTTCTTATTCCAGTTATGTTTAGCCATCAAAACAATAACATCTCACTGTAATTAATAATTTTCTACTGCAACCATTTTTCAGGACAGTAAATAATGCACCATGATTCCCAAACCGTTCTTAATCGAGTTTAAAATCTCTGTTGACAGGAGGAAAAGTGCCAGCAAAACCTCAACTCTGGATATGAGGAGAGTAGACTTCAGGCTGCTCAGGGAATTAGTAAGTAAGGTCCCTGGCAAAAATGTTTTTGTGGGTGCTGGGGTCCTGTACTGAGGGCACAGGAGCAGCAATTCTCAAATGCTGGGAGTCAAGCAGGCGAGGCAGAAGGTGGTTTGACTGAACAGGAATCTTCTCGTGGAGATAAGGCAAAAAAGGAAGGTGCATGCCCAGTGGAAGCAAGGTCAGGTGATATGGGAAGAATACAGAGATTTTGCTTGCTGCTGTAGGGAGAAAATTCACGTGGCCAAAGCTCAACTGGAGTTGCAGCTGCCAGAAATGTGGGGGACAATAAAAATGTTGTTCCAAATACATTAATGGCGACAGGCAGTGTAGAAATAACATCACCCCATTACAGGATGAGGATGGTCACCTCNACAGGGTACATCTCCAGCCATCCAGTGGTTGTTTCCACCATTGTCAGCACGCAGCACTTGCTTTGGATTGTGATGCAATCAATCTGCCAGGCCTCCCCATATTTATATTTCAATTTTTATCCACCATTCCATAGAGGCTTTACCCACTTGGCCTGCTTGATTGCAGTGCATATTTCACAGTTATGGACAACTTGAAAGATAAAGTCTGCAGTTAAGTCCTCCCCTCGATCACGAGCCCATATTTCTGTTGCATCTTTTCCGTGATGACCTGAGGTGTCTTGGGCCCACTGAAATAATTCACCCTTATGTTGCCAGTCCAGATCCACCGGAGACACTTTAATGTTGGCAGCCAATCCACCTGTCCATTGTTGTGATGTTGTGATGTTCTTCAGTAGCCTGACTCTCAGATACGTCAGTCTACATGACGTACTTTTACAGCCAGCTTCTCTACCCAGGCAGTGATGTCTTTCCACAGTTCAGTCACCCAAATGAGTTTCCCTCTCTGCTGCCAGTTGCTCTTTTTCCATCAGTCCAGCCACCCTCCCAGAGCATTTGTTACCATCCATGAGTCAGTGTAGAGGTAGAGCACTGTCCATTTTTTTCATTCAACAATATCTAAAGCCAGCTGGATGGCTTTCAGCTCTGCAACTTGACTTGATCTATCTTGTCCCTCAATAGCTTCTGTGACTTGCCATGTAGGACTCCATACGGCAGCTTTCCATTTTCAGTGTATTTTTTTGATATGGCAGAAACCATCAGTGAAGAGAGGGTATCGCTTTCCATTTTCTGGTAGCTGATTATATGGTGGGGCCTCCTCAGCACATGTCACCTTTTCATCCCCCTCATTTAATGATGATAGTCTGAAATTTTTGTCTTCAGGTCAGTTTATGATGACTTCCAAGATCCCTGGGTGATTGGGGTTTCCTATCCAAGCTTGCTGTGTGATCAGCATTACCCACTTCCTCCACAAAGCATTAGCGGCATGATGTGTAGACGGGACTTTCCCTCTGAACATCCAGCACAGCACTGGTAGTTGAAGTGGTAGGAGGAGTACTTCAGTGCCAATCCTTTCTGAAGCAGCTCAAACCCCTTCCTAAACTGCCAGTATTTCTTTTTCAGTTGGGGTGTAACAGGCTTCAGACCCCTTGTATCCCCAACTCCAGAACCCCCGGGCTCATCCTCGAGTCTCCCCGGGTACTTTTTACCAGAGAATTTACCAGGACCATTCTCCCTGCCTACAGTATAGAGCACATTTTTCATATCTTGTCCTGTGTTTCATTTGTTCAAAATTTTGTTGTTGTTCAGGACTCCACTTAAAATCATTCTTCTTCTGGGTCACATGATAGAGAGGGTTTACAATCTGACTGTAATCTGGAATATGCATCCTCCAAAACCCCTTACTGCCCCCCAGCGCTGATGTTGGTGGTATAGAATAACAATTTGGACATGCCTACAAGGTTCCATTCTCTGTGCCCTCACGGCTACCGCAAAAAATTAAGCCTGTCCTTGGCTGAAACCAGGACACCTCTGTGCAGCATGGAAGGCAAATTTGATCCTGGGAATTACTAGCAGATACAGAGACATGTTCATCCCACTATAGGGGGTTAGGTCTTTTCACCCTGGAGAAGAGACAGAATTCCAGTAGTTAAAGAGTGACTACAAAGAGGTTGGAGGCTCTCCCTTTAAAAAGAGTCACATGCAGACAAGGGGCAATGGGTAGTTGTACTGGGGAGGTACTATCTCAATATTAGAAAGAAATTTCAGATGGTGAGAATAATCACTCACCGGAACAACTTCCTCAAGGCCATGGTAGTGTCCCCATCACTGGAGGTTTTCAAGATGCAATTGGACAAGGTGCTGAATGTTCTCATCTATTCTCCTTTCCCATGAACGGCTGAACCAGATGATCTCCCAAGGTCCCTTCCAGTCTGGACTTCTCTGTAGTTTTATCTTCAATGAAACAGTAATTATCTCATCTCAAAAGCATGATACAGGCCATAGGATGAGATCAAGTATATCAAGCCTGCCCTATGTATCTGGATGCCTTGACTGCTGTGCTGGAGTTATGGCCTCTTCTCATTGGAACTCAAAACTGCTGCTCTCTGCATATATATCAGGACAGATTGAGTAGGAAGTACCTACAAAGATTTTACTCAAAATACGTCAAACTGAGATTACTGGAACTGCTCCATGATATATGATGTGATTTCAAGGTGCATCATACTACAAACTCTGCAGGATATAAGTCTCCTTGCTTTTGAGGAGGTATCCTCATGAAGAGGTTCAGTGAAGTACTAGTAAATCCTGTCTAGAAATGTAGCACTTCTGTTCCTACTTGTCAGTTCCATACCTGCTGCTGGATGATAGCAAGATTCTGGATGGTTACTGTTGGAATGGCTAACTCCTCGTGCTGGTTACAGGCTTAGGTATCTGCAGCTCCAATCAAGTTACTTCTGGCTAGGTGCAGGATTTTAAACACAAATAGTGTGGCCCTTTTTTTGGTCTAATATGAAGCAGAGATTGTTTGTAGATGACTCCTGTTATGACCCACCCCAGAAAAAGGGGAGAGGGGGGTAACCCAGGTTTTTATCAATAATTCCCTTGGGGTGGATTAAAGTGAAATGACACTAAATAATCGATGTCTGAAAACATATACTGGCAAGGTTTATTTTAACAATTCTGTATCAACAGGCATGCTAGCAGTTTGGGTGCTGTCATACAACAGTGTGACACAGAGATAACCTTTGGGGGGGAAAGAAAATGCATAGGGGAGAGAAAGGCAGGATAAGAGCAAGGGAGAATAAGGGAAAGAAAAGCTGAGAGTGGACAGATGTATATAATCACCGCCCACGGGGTGCAGCGATGCTTCCATGTCTGTCAGTTTAAGTGGTGGCCTTGATCTGCTGGAGGTGAAGGAGGGAAGCCCCCATAGTCCAAGAAGTTATGAGTTATATCCATGGTTAGTGTCACAGGACATGCCTCGAGCCTCCAACATCTCCTGGGTCTGTGTTGAGTTTTTTTTTTTTTGTGTCTCGCCTGGTTCCCGCCTTTCAAGATTAGCAGAGGGAGGGAGGGGCCTGATTGCTCATCAGATGTATCAACAGTCAAAGGCCTGCAAGCTCAGCTCTTGCATTTTCAGGGCTTCACACCTTCAGCACTGGAGGGAGAGAGGGGCCAGACTGCTCATCAGAGGTATCATGCAAGTCAAAAGCCTGCAAAAGTCTCCTAGAATGATAAATCATTAACCATTTCAGTCTCGGACAACTCCTGGTCTGGTTTACTTTAGAGAGGCTGTGGCTCAAATTGAGAAGCGTGTTCCTAATTCCTAGTAAACTGGAACTTTCTGTATAGATGATCTGAACCACACCAAAACTTGTTAAGTGGCTTTCTCTCCCAGAAGACAACAACAAAGGTATATACTTTAACCTTAGTTCTTCTTTCTGCCTGATTATCAATGTGATAGTTACTCCTGTTGGCACACCTGTTTTGGAATACAAACAATATAGGAGAATGCCCACTTGTTCAGATGCGATTTCAGAAGAACTTGTGACAGAGCTAGAACTCGATTTCACTTAGGAAGACCGTAAAATGTCTTCTCAAATTACTTAGATTTTTTTTTCTTTCTTCTGCATTTCAGGGAAAGTTGCAGGGAGAAGCTAAGAGCAATCTCTCTTCCTGGTATGCAGATAACATGTTTGCAGACATGTACAAGGCCTCCTTGGGCCAGAGAGGGTGGGGGAGGAGAGAGAGAATATACAAAAAGCCTTGCAGAAGGCAGGCCATTGCCTTTTTCCCCTGGGGGGCCGGTGCACAGAAATGGTCTTTGCACCTGAAATAAACCTCTTTTTTTTTAATCTTCTACTGCCTTGGCATCCTTGGGAGGAATCCCTGTGTATGTTTTACCTTACATCAGGGAATTGCTCTGTTAGTGAAAAAGCATCATGAATGTGTTGGTGATTTTAGGATTTTCAAAGTTCATATCTATTAAAAAATACGATTACATAGTATCCTTCAACCATATGAATTTCAACAAGGACAAGTAGTGGATTCTTCACCTGAGATGGGGCAACCCTGGATGTATGGACAGACTAGGGAATGAGATGCTGGAAAGCAGTGCCAAGGAAAGGGACCTGGGGGTCCTGGCCAATGGCCAGCTGAATATGAGTCAGCAGTGCCCTGGCAACCAGGAGGGCCGACCATGTCCTGAGGGCATCAGACACAGCATTGGCAGTCGGTCAAGGGAGGGGATTGTCCCACTCTGCTCTGCACTGGGGCGGCCTCACCTTGAATACTGTTGCAGTTTTGGCCACCACAATGTAAGAAAGATACTAAGCTGTTAGAGATGTCCAGAGGAGGGCAATGAAGATGGTGAAGGGCCTTGAGGGGAAGCCTTATGAGGAGTGGCTGAGGTTTCTTGGTGTGTTCAGCCTGGAGAAGAGGAAACTGTGAGGGGACCTCATTGTCCCTACAGCTTCCTTGTGAGGGGGAGAGGAGGGGCAGGCACTGATCTCTGTGGTGACCAGTGACAGAATCCAAGGGAATGGCCTGAAGTTGTGTCAGGGGAGGTTTAGGTTAGATATTAGGAAGAGGTTCTTCACCCAGAGGGTGGTTGGTCAGTGGAACAGGCTCGCCAGGGAAGTGGTCACAGCACCAAGCCTGACGGAGTTCAAGTGTTTCGATGATACTCTCAGGCACATGGTGTGACTCTTGGGGATGGTCCTGTAAAGGGCTAAGTTTTGAATTTGATGATCCATGTGGGTCCCTTCCAACTTAGCATATTCTGTGATTCTATGATTAAAATAATCTTATGTCTCTCATGGAAATTTCTGGAATCAAATTGAAATAATCTCCTTGGATATGAAAGATCCATTCAGTGCTTAATTGCCCTTGAGATTATACTTTCTTAACTTCAAAGGTTTGAACTAATGATGTTCCTTTACCTAAAGCATTCTTTCTTTTGTCCAAGTCTAAAATTCTACTGAAATTAGGATCAAAAGGCCTAAAGTAGTTGGCAAAAGAAGATATTTATAAAATACATCATCAGTATTGACTCTAGCTAAAAAGTCATACTTTATTTCCCTATTGGTTACATTTTGACCTTTGTTAAGCTCTCATATAAATTACATTTGTCTTTATAATACCACTGCTAACCATGGCACAGATTTTGTGGCTGGGTGGTTGTGTTATACATTATTTTATGTCTAAATTAACTCTCACCTTGGGAAAGATAAAACTTGCAACACTGAAGTTTGGTTAAATTCTGATTCTTCATTTCAAAGTTCTGACTATATAAAAGCAAATAAGCTGTTTCTGAATGTACATGAAGCATCTATATTTTAAGTAGCTTTCTTCAGTCTGCCTTGAGACCAATGTTTAGCAGATCTTTTGATTAAGATTGACATCTATAGTAAAAAAGAGTTGAATTGAAAGCTTGAATGGTGATTATTACTAAATTATCTTCTAGGAAGATCTTTGACTCAAGGATTACAGAAATAAGAAATTGCACAATGGCCAGATGTCACATTAGCATATGCAAATCCATCCTAGTCATGCAAAGCTATTTACCATGAGTCTGACTAGCTGCAGACTTGCAGCAGACTTGCTAAGACTCAAAAACAACCACTGTTGATGGTGTGGTAACAGAATTAAATGGTTAAAAGGAAACCAGCCACAGAAAATCCCAGGACTATAATGATAAAGTACACCACTAGAGAAAAAAAGTCTATATGTAGTTTCAGGGTGCTGATCTCATGATCTAAGTGATGTTTATATGCACCAGTATACTGGACAACACAAATAGGAAGGGTGGCATTTCAATTTGTCTGTATGACCTGGATTTAGCTGTCAGCCCTCTGGAGATGCTACATCACTTTCTTCTTGAGTAATACTTCGAGTCATCACCTTTAACACTCCCCGTGTAATCAGAAGTGGCTTTGTGATGTTGATACTAACATTAACTTTGCACCACTGCCCTATATCTCTGATTCTTTACAGCTTACAGTATTGTGGAAGACAGATGTGATTCAGTCCTATCTCTTGCAAGTCTCTCTGCTTGGCCTCTCCACTGAAGCTGGTCAAGTTACATAAGCTCTCAATGACCTTTTCCTGCAACTTTCTTCTTCAGAAAAGAAAACCTCTCTCCTTCTGTTTCCTGTCAATCCTTTTGCAGCCTCTCCTATGAGAAGGGTGGCAGGCAGTCACTGCAATCAGTATTTTGAGTGTTTACAATTAGATGGGGAAACTAAGATTTCACAGCCAAATAATTAAATACAATGTTAATGAATTCTGTTACTCATATTACACTGAATCATATTAAAGTGCTTAACCATGTGCTTGAAGGAAAGAAATATTTAAAGTGAGTTTTGCAAATATCCTGAATACTAATTAATTTGTTCAGAAATCCTACTTCAATGTTAGTTTGATGATATTAAGAAGCAATGCTAATGTTAAATCCCACCGTGTTTGTCAGTTAAGGAGAAATTTCCAAAATGGGAGCTCCGAAGATGTATTTGCAAGTCTCTGCTGAACTCAGGGTATAATGGTGGTGAATCTCATGTGCATCCATGGGTCTCTAAGAAAACTAGTGTCCTGTTCATCTGTAAAAATACCCAAAAGGTCTCTAACCTGCAAGTGTTATCAGATTTCTGCAGATGCCCTCTCTTTGACACTGGAATGCTCTTGTAATTTTGGAAACCCTGTCTTTAATGCCGGCATCTGTGTACAACGAAAAACCAGCCGTTTTGAGAGCCTCTAGATAATGTTTAGGAAATAAGAATATTCACGTACAATCCATCAGGTGCTTTTAACATAGCATTTCCTTGCTGTTTTGATTTTTGAATTTTTTTAAATTTGTTATTTCTATCAGATTTATATACTTTAATTGATTAGAGAATCACATTCTCCTTTTGTAGAAAACCTAATTTTCTTTCAAAGGCAGACTAACACTTATCCTCCCCTGCCCTCTCTATGCCAATGGTGCAATAAGATTGAAACAATAACATGCAATACGGCTAGGAAACAGGTTCTTGATTATATTTTTTTCTTCGGTCTCTCTTTTCATCATCCATTATGCAAACAGGAAAAAGAGCTTATGTACAGCAGCTCTAATCTGTAAAAAGTTCCACATGGCAAATGCATAACAACGGAGTCCTACAGACAGAACACAGGAGGCCATGAAATTCTGTATTGGTACACATGAATCAAGATGTTCCACATAAGAAATATATTTTATACTGGCTTACAGGAGGTAATATTTAAATGGAAGCTGAAACAAAGGTAATACCTACTTAGTGCCATCAGACTATTATACGTGATCTTTTTAAAATGTCACTAATGATATTTTCTTATGATAAAGTGCTGTACTGACTGGAAGAGTCTTTGGATCCTTGCCTCTTATACCTTAGGGTAACTTTTCACACATCAGAGGTTTCTAAGAGGAAGGACAAAAAAAAAAAAAAAAAAGAAGAGTAGAAAAATTGCTGAAAGGATACATTTTATTTATCCAACAGACAGANAACAGGCACTACTGTGTTCTGCTGTGTTTATCCAAAGTTTGTCCAAAATACTTGTGCTTTTAGTTTTCATTTTGTAACAAGATAAATAGGCAAGATACAGGTCTTTTTCAATAATCCGAGGCAGATGGAAATGCAATGATTATCACAAATGCTCCAACCTATGGAACAGAGA
This sequence comes from Lepidothrix coronata, assembly GCF_001604755.1. NCBI lineage: Eukaryota > Metazoa > Chordata > Aves > Passeriformes > Pipridae > Lepidothrix > Lepidothrix coronata. Next base: position 7,817,284 of record NW_016690217.1, read on the forward strand.
ATGTCTAAAGGAAAGGTAGAACTGAATCCATCTGAATGCCAAACCTTTTCAGCTCCACCAAGCCATTTTTTAGTATGCACTAAAGTACTGCAGCTTTTTAACAGGGATTTGCTTTCAATCTTACCAACTGGTTATTTTTATTTGATAGTATTTTGAGTAAGTATATTATCCCTTCTTGAAAATTAAGTCTTATTAGTTACAAAATTTGCTCTGATGGCTGATCAGGTGTTGAGATAAGGGTTTTCAAGGTAAGATGAGTGATTATATAGCTGTGAAATAGAAATCCACTATTTTGTATTATGTAGCTACTGTTAAAGAAGAATAGTCTTTTACAACAGCTAATGGTCTATGTGAATGTATAGCTTTTATAGCTTAGTCCACATATTTTACATTTAGTTGGAGGTAAGATAGTTGAAAAAATAGACATTATTCAGCAAATTATGACTCTTTAGTTATTTGGATTTTTTTTTTTTTTTTAATATAAGTACCATTTGTTTTCTGGTAACTGTGATTGAAACTTCTGTGACATTACCACAAACATAAGATGAAAATATTTGTCCCTTTTGTAAGTGGTTGTTAAAGAATTTAGAAATGGATAAATTTCTTCTCCATCTTAAACAAATGAAAAAAAATCCATAGTAAAAACAGTACGTATGAAATATTTGGCTTTCTGGTAGATGTAGAACTTGTGCTTTATTACAAGACAAATATTAGCTTGAAGATTTGATTATTAATATCCTATTAGAGTTAATGCAATCACAGTATTTCATGTAGATGAAGCTTACATGAAATAGAGAGTGTTTGAGGGCTGGTAGCCAGAGGATGTTGTGGGATTGTGCTTTACATTAGGCTTTTTACAAAATCAGCATGGGACTGTCAGAGAATTTGTAGTGCTAGAAAGGAAGGACAGAGGCGCAACTGCATCTCTTGTTTGTTTAGGAGAAATCCTCTATGCTGAAATAGAAGTCCTCTCCTCCCCTTCCTCTTCCTCTTTTGTGTGTAAGAATGCTAGTAAAGATATGTTTGGTGCATGTCAAACTGTTCTACCTGCTCCAAATATGTGGCGTAGATGAAAAAACTGTTTGCTATTCTGAGTCAAATTTGGAAGTGTTTGAATCAGTAATTTATCCCAAGGTGCTGATGCATGAATTCCAAATTATAAAGATGCAGGAAAAATTTAAACCTCTTATATAACTACTTATAATACTTAGAATGGTTTATAACCAGAAGTGTGATTTTAATAACACTTTACTGTTCTGCTTGTCACTAGACACATTGTCTCTTGATAGGCTTGTTACTCGTGTGAATTTGTACTCTCTCTTTAAATCATGTGTGTACTTCACTTGTTGTATTTTGTCTTTCACAAAGATTACTCACCAGCACCTCAGATACTATGTAAATCGTCCACTTAACACAGCTTGTATTTTGTTCTGTCTGGAAGGATCTTACTTTGCCCATTGTGGATATATAAGTTTTTGTTTCGAGAAAAGACCTAAAGCTGTTACTTAAAAAAGTGACAACATATTTCAAATATTTATTCTCAAGAAACTGATGTTTGTTGCAACATATTTTCCATTCTGCAAAACTGGTCATAATGTTGTGTCTTGAATCAAGGTAGGAAAATATGAAATTTAAATTAATAGCTACTTTTCTGCAACAGTTCTATCTTTCCTGTTTTTTATTAATACAGCTGTAGTAATGGAGAAACTGTAAAGAATTTTATATATAATACTTAATACTATGCATTGAGGTTGAAAAAATAACTTTTATTCACTGTAAGAATTGGAAACCTGTAATTTACATTTCAGTTTTTATGAAATAGTTGCTGATTTAACAGAACTTCATTTTCAAAGGTGCGCATTTATAAATAACAGTTGGTTTTGTTCAAAATTTATGTTCAAGGTTTTTGAAAATTAGTCTTCACAGTCTTGATATCTGCTAAAATTGACAGATACTTGTGTTTTCCAGGCTCCTTCACTGCAATTCCAGAACTAATATTTAAAATTCTCTTTATTTGTAAATATACATCATTTACAAAAAGCAATATTTTGACAGTTCCAAAAAAAAAAATTCTAACTAGTTCATATTTCAAACTCTTAATTTGTGCTGATTATAGTATATATACACTCAAGACTGTAGTAGTAAAAACTATGAACAGCAGTCCAAATTGTTCAAAATTGTCAATACCTGTATTCATATTTGGTAGAATTAATGTTTCACCTTTTCAATAAAAAATATTTTTTTAATTTTTTAAATATTAAATTTTCTCCTGCTCAGATGGATATTTGGGCTTGCCTCATATATCATGGTCCTGCTTTTGTACAATTGTCATATGAAGTTATTGACAGGATCATATCCCTGAAAATATCTCCAGAGATGGAGAAAAAATCCTGGAAATTTACTTTTTTAAATATTAATCGTATGATCTGAAACTGTGATTTAATTGGTGTACCAGTACATTATTATCTCTCATTATTTTAAACACAATTAGAAAATGACTTTTTCTTTATTCTTGTGTTACATCAAAGGATGCTTAGTGGTAAATACTAAATACTTGTTTTGGTTTCTTTGTTTTTATTTTAAGGAGTTCTGTGGTTTTGGTATATTTAGAACTATCTTTAAAATAAGAAACACATATTCTTCCATATTGTAAACATGACACGTATACACCAAATAAGTTTTTCTGACATGACATTTTTCAGTTGATCAGCTGAAATTATAAGATCATTTAAGTTTTTTAAAGACTGACTTAAGGCATGCAAAAAAACCATTTAAAACACATTTGCATGGAAATTTTTCCAACCATCTTTTTGATATCATTTATGAATTATTAATTTATTTCCTTTTATGGTTTAATTGAAATTTGATACTCTAATTTTAAATTTCTTCTGGCATCCCTTGGAAAATAATGGACTTAATCTACAGGAAGGGACTGGTCCTAATAAACTAATGAACTGGTCCCTACATGTGGCTTTAGACTGTCCCTAAATTACGTTGTGTCTACTTTTCCTCAGCAATCATCTTACTGTGAAACAAATGGAGTTTTGTCCTAGTAAATTCCCAGGAACCCTAAGTGCACCCATCTACAGGTCTAGATAGGCACTAAGCCCCTTTCTTACACTAATAGGGATGAACTTTTTTAATTATATCATTTTCTATCATTTCATTGAGATGTGTTCAAAGAATATGCCTTCTAGATGAGTCTCCCTATGCAAAAGTGAAGGAAAAAATAACCTCACCTCTACGTTCAAGTTGCTTCTGTCTGAGGGAATTTGAATCACAACATAGAAGAGAACAGTCTGGAAATAAAGGATTCCTGTTTGCAGAGCCCTTCTCTATGCCCTATAGCTGGTGAGCCAGGGAGTCCTCTGAGAGGACTGTGGGAGAAAAAGTGAAGAGTTTAGGTACAGGTTTCCTGTGCACTCTGATCATTAAAGAACAGATAGACCTGATGTAGGGCAGATATATACTTTCTGGAGAAGAGTTGTCCCCAGTGCTGAGATGTAAATTATGTAGTTATGTAGTGGAATATCGAAAAGATTTCAAGGTTTTCCATATCAGGTCCTTCTTCTAGATGACGCTTACCTACACTGCTCAACATTTACACCCCTCTCTGGTTGAGGGGACAAGTCCTTGTATGTGATCCCTGGAATGTTAACTCTATTTCATTCCTACCTGCATGCCATTGCTGTAGCCCTCATTCAGTTTTGCGCATACAGCAGAATTCCGGTAGCAGTGCAGTGTTAAACCCACAATAGTGCTAGTAGCTAGTTTACAACATCTTGCACAGTTTCACTGTCATCTTAGACAGACCCCTGAGTTGTGGTCATGTGCAATTGAGTTCAGTGACCACTAAAGTATTGCCCACAATAGAAAACACTTAAAAATAGATGCTCACGATGTGGTGAGTATTTTTGTAGTAGTAGTTGTTAAGAAATTTTTATGTCTTAATGACTAAGAAATTTCAAAGATGAATGATATTTTCTTGTTTTCCTGAAAAAAAACTTGAGAAGTACAGCTTTAAAATTTCTCAGTCTTTCAAACCTGAAGGTAGCAATGACAGTGTTTTATTTCAGGGAAAAAAAACACATTGTAAATATCTGAAAAAGGCTGTCAGTTCCTAGCAGTAAGTGCCAAGAACAGTTTCTGCAGTACATTATTGTAACTCATAACTTAAAGAAGATTATGCTTTTTTACATCAGTGGTTATGCTTAACACAATGCTTCACTGGGAACTGTGTTTGTTCAAAATACACATGTGATAACTATAATAAATCCTTTTCAGGCATATTTGACCTTTTTTTTTGTCTTTCCTTTTCTGCCTTCAGTTTATCATATGGCAGCTTCCTGCACATATTTATTCCATGTTAATCTGTATACCAATAAAACAGTTTCCCACAGAAGACTGTTTTCTTATCCAACTAGTTTTGCTTTTTCCCTTGTACTTATTGTCTACTCATGGTAAATCAGTTGCTTACTATGGTGAACTGGATAGCTCCATGATAACAGAAAGTCAAGTCTGCTCTTGTGTATAAAGAATCCCCACAAACTCATCAAATATAATTGTATTTTGTGGAAGCCTTTAAATTTCTGAGAATCATTTGGGCAGCAGTGTCCTGTCCCTTTGTCCTTATGCCTTCTTGTTTTCTGGTGGTCAGGCAGGTCTGACAGAATTTTTTTCTCCAGCTCTACAGAAAAGACTTGTTTTTAAGTCATATAATCAGTGACTATGGTAGTACTGTGAACTCTTACAATTTAATGAAGAATTCAGAATGTGTTTGTTTCAATAGATTAATAGATTTTTAGACAATTAGTTATATTTGTCAGTTATATTTAGTCAGCTAGTTGTATTTGATGTTCCTGCCAATAGCAAGGACAATTGTAGTTCCATTTCAATTAAGAGGTATCCTTGATTTATACTTTATGTTCATTTTAAGAATGATGCCTGAAAAATTCAAAGGGAAGATATTACATGATATTTTTGCATACGATTCAGCAGAAAATGCAAGGATTCTGTTAACATATCCAACAAAGCTGTCACAATGATGGTGATTTCCATTAAAAAACTACTTCTTCATGCTGGTTGTTCTATTATGCTTACCCCTCTAGAGCTTCACAAAAATGTGTGAAAATGCAATCAGTACAGCAAAAAAACCATTATTGCAACATTAACTCTGAAATTCATAAGCTCTCATAGAAAATCTCTCCTGGTTTTTGTGTATTGATTTAGTCTTTCATTAGAGGAGACTTTGTTCTGTTACAAAGGTGCTTTGCTCTGTGAATTGAAGGGATTGAGGAACATTCTTTAATCAACTGAGATGCACAAAAAAGATCTTCATTATCAATAAGGAGGATGTTACCTTACTATATTTATGACATGCTTTCTGATGTCCAGTAGGAAACATACCTTAGATCTGTGCTGCTGTTATAGTGGTATTTAGTGGATTATGCTTTTTTGTAAAGTAAGCAAGTTTTTAATTTACTGCATATATCACTTAAGAATGCATTTCCTACAAGCAATAAAATGCTTAAAATGATAGAAATTGGTAGAATCTGCTTAGGTTCAGCAGCATTTTTAGGCAAATAAATGAGATCAGCTATATAGATATAAAACAAACAAACAACCTTTTTTTTCCCTAACTATTTAAATCAGGCAGCAAGACGGGAGTAACACAAATTATTCATGTGCAATTTCTATTTATCTACATTGCTACCTGATAGTAGCAATTCTATTTGACTTTAGAAGCTTTCAAAGATTATATGCTGAAAAAGATTATGTGTGGAACTTAGTGAATGCCCAATGAAAAAATGCCTCATAAGCATATGTATCTCTTCCAAAAGGTGTATGGAGCTGCTAGAAAAAGATGAGGGACATTCTTGTACTCCAAAATAAAATGTGCCTGGATGTGCAGCCAAATTCCTTTGGAAGCATTTTACCTGCAGTGTGCGTGGGGCTTGACTTTCCATGAATTTTTTACAAAGATAAACTGGGTAACTGCACATGCAAGCTCGAAGTTGCTTGTATGATTGCTTTTAATACTTACATGCTGCTGTTTTGTTGGTATTACATGCACATATGTGCTCTTTATATTTGCTGCCTAAGGGACCAGACTCTGACACCTTGTGCAAGTTGAAAGACGAGCACTATTTGCAGTGTGAGGTGCTAATTGCTTATTTTGTTAACTTTGCTGGAAATATGAGTGACAGAATCTGAAAGAAGGTTCTGATTCAGGAAAAAATTTGCATATATTTCATTTTAAGCATGTGTTTAATCCTATTCCCTTTAATTAGAATATCCACACACTAAAAATAACGTGTATGTTTAAGTTGCTTGTTAAATCGGGTCCTGCATAACTGTTTCTCCATCTATTTTACAAGTCACATCGATTCTTATTTTTCAGTTCTTTGATACTCTACTAGCTATTCCATAATTGACAGACTTATTTGGAATGCAATGTAACACATTTTTTAAAATTATTTTCTTTATAAAGCTACTGTACAATATAATTTAAAAAGTGGATAAATTAAATTTCTCTTATCCCACAGTCTACGGGAGGAATGTCTACTGATTGCAATGCAGTAATACCTGCATTCTAAAAAATTGCTTCTTTTTATTTTATGTATTTTTCGAAAGAAATTTTATTCAAAAGAGTTTGTTTGCTATTGTGCTCAGGGGTGTGGCTGATTGCTTTTGTCTGCCCATAACAGACAGTCTAGTGAGAGCAATGGCATGACGCTCTGCATATTCCATGCACTTGGCATAGGCTTTTTCATTTTGTATGTTATTGTCTGTGCTGTGAGATAGCACAACAGAGCCCTTTGCTGGGCTCTCAGCTGAGCTGTTTATACTTACTGACTCTGCAAAGTACTTCTTTCTCTGCTGGTGTTCCGCCACAAAGTACTCTGCCTCCAACATGAGGGAGATGATGTTATTCAGGCCTGAGTGTGTTGGAGCTGAAAGTGTAAAAAGTTCACATTCCATTCTATTTGTAGTCAAAATAAAAGATACAAACCTCAGTTTTCTAAGTAATTAAGACATAATTTTATTTTCTATCAGTGGAAAGTAGCATCTCCCAGGGAATTCCTGAGGAGGCTTGATGGCTTTGCAGTCCTTGCTAAAAGAAAAGGAATGAATTGTGCCCTTGGACCACAGGTTACAAGAGACTGTTGTTAAACTCATCCTCCTCCATCCAACCAGGATTTTCTCAAAATGTCTGTATTTTCTGTACTACAAAGCAGTGTGGAGTTTGTGTGCTGTTTATCATTTGTGCTCTGTAAATCTCTTCCAGCCCATTCTGCTGCAGCATGAGGGATCCTTTTCTGCCTTCACATGTTTCCATATGCTTTATGGTACTGCTATATTTTAGCAGTTTACCAGGAAGCATGTCAGACAACCAATACCAAAGAAAAGAAGGAAAAAAAATAAAGAATATAAAATGAGAAAGTTAACAATTTCAGCCAATTCTTCTACGTCCACTAATTTAAGGACACATGTTGATTATATTTCTTTTGCATTTGGCTATTCACAGCACTGCTAGTCTACATCGGACACAAGTCTTTCTATGAACAATCAAGTAGCTATACTGCTAGGAAAAGGTCTTATTTTCTTTAAGTTTTAGATATCCACAATATTATGATTATTTGCACTGGGTGCTGATGCTTGTTAAAACAATGTATCAAATGACTGGCTGATCTGCGTTTTCTTCAAACTCCTCCTTATGATGAGAGTTTCAGCTTCAGGAGGTCAAAAGAATGTTAGGCACAGGAAGTTTGAATGCAATTTGTGGATAAGTTAGGACAGAACAAGGATAAATGTGGACAGAAGCAGATTGATGCATGTGAAGTGCTGACATTTAAGAGATAACTATGTGAATTTCTTTAACTACACCTATCTGGAAAGCCTATCTCAGTCAGTATACAGAACACTTCCTTGGTGTTTGGATAAATTATTTTCCAACAAAGTCATAATATTCTGTACTTGACATAGCAGAAGGGCATTTGAGGTAATTGTTAAAAAAAAAAAATTCCTGTTAACTTGAAAGTACATTTAACTTTATGTTCGACAACATATTTTTTATAGTACATTCCACTTTTATATTGACTTTTTCCCTTCTGTTATTCTTGCTGCCAGGCATATACATTTCAATAATGTATTTCCATTCATTGACTATCAGGCAGTAAATAAGCACAAAAGAGTTAATATATTTGTAGACTAATTAAACTTTCCCTAGCCCAGCACACTTAGACGGTAATTTTCTTAAAATAAACTTGCTTATCTTTTGAGTTTATTCAAAGACCCTGTCCCTGGCATTGAGAATGTACTGTACGTTGTCATAAAACTCAGGATAAAAATATTCTGCAGCTGAAGGTGTGATAACTATGTGCTTACTAGGTAGCAGAGAAGAAAAAGGTTGATATTTTACACAGTGAGACAGTTTGCAACAGGTGACCACATTCATTCATCAAAAGTTTACTGTAAGCATTAACTGGTGGAACACAAGAACCCGTGGAGCGGACAAAGATTAATTATACCTGTGCTCACACAGTAATGTTTGTGTTCCAAACAAATTATATTTGCTTCAGTTTAAATGGTGCATAAGTCTGATACGTGCAGATGAACGTGTGTTCAGGATGAGTGAGCACACTTGTTTGAATGTCATATTTATCCCTGTATTTTGTCAGAAAATTAACTTCTTTGGAGTTTGTGCTTGAGCTGAGCATATGGTTGTTGATCTCTGGAGATGACAGCCTATCTGAGCAATAGCTCCTTATGGCTCGAGCTCTCCTCCGCTGGCAGATGCTTTGGGCTTTTCTACAATTAAGTGGAGATCATCACTGTTTTCTTTGAGCACTGCTGTGCCTTGTACTCTGAAGTGTTTTGTTAATCACTGTCTGCCTTCGACAGAAGCTGCCAAAGCTCTCATTAAGTTTGAATTTTGAGATGTCATGCTCGAATGATGGAATTTCATCCCTTTTCTGGATGAATGGAATTGGCTATGGAAAGGTGCCAACAAAAAATCATGACACTGAAGTATATTTGCTTTGCATTCTACTGCTGAAACAAAAGAGAGAGAGAAGGGATAAAGAAAACTTTCTTGCTGTTTGCCTCAGATGCAGAGCAAACACTAGCTTGTGTGGTTTCCTGGAAGATAATAATCGTAAGGTCTTCAGCTGATCATCTGTAGGGCTTATGCTGCTACTTTCTATGAACAATCTGTCACTGTCTTGTTCGCACTGTCAACCTTGAACCACCTTTCCAAAAATCTTGTGATGAATGCCACTTTGGCACTGGCAAGTGTAGTTAAAGATGTTAAGGAAGAACAAAATAAAAAAAATTAATTTAAAAATCAACATTTAGTTTGAGGCAGGAATTCCAGTCATGACATTATGATGAACTATAATAGGAGCACAAACTAATGTTACATTTACCCTTCAAGAAGAATTTCTTCCAATGTTCAAGCAGAAAACAAAATACATCTGTTGGCTGTTTAACGATTTGCAGAGAGATACTAAGTGTTGTGTGAAATATGGCATGAAAAGACATTGTCCATTTCTCTTGGTGGATTTAAACATTTCAGCTGTATTAGTAAAAGTGAGCTTGGAAGAAAAAGCTGGACTAATTAGCTGCACTGCCTAATAATTTCTGTCACATTCTGTATAGCAACTCGAAGGCATAATGCATGGTTTTCACATGTAGAAAAACACTCTCTATTACTGAACTTAAGTTTTTGCTCTCATGACAATAGAATTTGTAATTATACTGTTCAGCCCATGAGTATAATGACATTTGTATATTTTGTCCTGTTCTGTCTTTCTGTGAAATTCCTAATGTATGAGTACCTACTAGTTGAGGAGAATGAAATGATTCCCAGTGGGTTTCAAAAACCAGAACCCCAAACTATTTACAAAAAAGCCAAGTTTATCCACGCTCTTATGAGAAGCAGGATCTTCACAGAGGGCAGTGCCTGTTTATTTCTGCTCTTATAAAACACAAGGCTCCAATCATATGTTCATATGGGATGGTAGTTACTTTCCAAATAAATAAATAGTTAAATAAATACATAGATATGAATTATTGTGTACAGAAAGGCTTAAACTTGATGGTTTTGAGATTTTCATGCTTTTGTAGAATATGCTCAAACCCCACGTTTACTGATACATGATTTCTATTCTGTGATGTTTTACCTGGATACATACCCTTATGTATCCTTTATTCTTCTTGCACACCTCCTAATCTAGCAAAATCTGGTACCTAACAGATATGAATCACAGAATGGTTGGGGCTGGCAGAGACCCCCAAAGATCCTTGACTCTAATCCTCCTGCTCAAAATAGGGTCTACTACAACAGGTTGCTGAGGACTATGTCCAGTCAGGTTTTGATTATCTCCTGGAGATTGTACAACCACTCTGGGTAACTTGGTCCATTGTTGGACCACCGCTAGAATTGATAAATATTTTTCTTATGTTCAGATGGAATTTCCTGTTTCAGTTTGTTCCCATAGACCCTTATTCTGTCACTGGGCAGCCTGACTCTTTCTTCTGTATTCCATCAGGTATTTGTGAACAGTGACAAGATCCCTCCAAACTTTCTCTTGTCTGGGCTGAAGAGTTCCAGCTCTCTCAGTCTCTTCTTGTATGAAAGATGCTACAGTGCTTTAGATATCTTTTTGTCTCTATTCTGGCCTTTCTCTAGTATGCCCACATCTTTCCCATACTGAAAAGCCAAGAGCTGGACAAAACACTCCAGTTGTATTTCATCACTGCTGAGCAGAGAAAAGGTTCACCTCCTTCAACCTGTTGGTGAGTTTTTTCCCAATAAGGCACAAGAGAATGTTGGCCTTTCTGTGAGGGCTCATTGCTGGCTTATGATCTATTTGTTGTCCACACTAACCGGCAGTTCCTTCTCTACCAAGCCCTTTTCCAGCTGCTCAGCACCAGCCTCTAACAATGCCTGGTGTTATTCTTTCCCACACGCAGGACTTCATATTTTCCTTTATCAAAATTCAGAATTTTGTACTTTGTGGTGCTGATCACAACACTAATTTTAGCTCATCAGCTCAGCCAGCTTTCAGTCCACCTCACCGTCCATTTATCTAGTCTATACTTTATCAGTTTGTCTACGAAAATTATATAAGAAACAAGTTGAAAGCCTTGCAAAAGTCAAAATAGCCATGATCCTCTACTCTCCATCTATCCACCAAGGCAATAATTTCCTTGTGGAAGACTATTAGGTTAGTCAAGCATGATTTCTTCTTTATAAATTGATACCAATCAATCCTAATCAGCTTCACATCTTTAATATGTTTGGAAGTTACCCAGAAGAGGAGATGGTCTCTCTTCCTCACCTTCCCAGGCATCAAGACGAGGCTGATGAACATTTAGCTCCTTTAGGTCTCCTTTTTTGCCATATTTGAGGATAGGTTTTATCTCCTTCCTTAAGAAGGAAGAAATCTTCCCCAATTACATCTACCATTTAGAGATGTTTTGAATTGGCCTGACAATAACATAATCGGGCTTCATCAGTGCTGATGGCAAAAAAAGAACAAGCTTTCTGAAATAAATAAGAAAACCAGGGAAAAATTTCAAAACATTCAAGAATTCACATGGCTGACCGCATTGACTTCCAGAATATAATTAAGAGGCTAGATGTGAGTGTCTTTCTTTTGGAGAAAGTAGGCTTTCTAAAACTGTGGAGTTTTTAATGAAGATCATCTTTTTGTTAAGTTAATGAGTTTGAAATTTTGAACCTAGGCACTCAGTGCTGCACAAATCCTGAAAAAACAGCCTTGTTGACATTAAATCTGTTGTAATGCATTGAGGTACGTAAAGGTCATCTTTGATGATCTTTTCAGATATATTTTGTGGTTATGAAGAAAAGACATTTATGCAAGTAAAATCTGTTATCTTGAAATCGTCCTGGGAAATTGCGTAAGCTTGTTAATGCATCCTTGTAGTTTCAGTAATACCTTGGCTTAGTAATTTTACAATTATTCTATGTAGGTATTAAAAAAACCAACAAAAAACCTTATATTAAATTTGTTTCTAAATAGTTGACAGATATGGAATTTGAGGGTTTGAGCCTTTTCTTACAGAAACACAAGAGATATCTGAAATTTAGAGTCACCATTCTTAGGTGTGAGGAGATCAGCTTTTTTCTTCTTGTTTCTCATTTCTCTTCCCAGAAAGTCTTGGGAGAAAATATATGAGATTTAGGGGAGCTGTTCTTCCTGGAGAACATGGGTCAGATTTCTGCCTCACAGGAATGATAAGTTGATTGCAGCTAAAAATTCCTCTGCAATATATTTTAAGTAAGCAAGTTGTGCCTGATTTTAGTCTTTGTATGAAGGATGATTGGATGAGATTATGTTTGGGTTCACTATGTTCATATTTCCCTAACTTTGTGCTTTCCTGGTCTCCTGAGACTTGCTGGATTGCTTATTTGCCTATATGTTACTGTGTTTGTATAAGTAATTTCTATATCAATATAGTCTATAAGCATATGGTGAGAAGTGTTCAGTTTAGCAATGTTTTTGACCCATATGCTGTGTTAGTGAAAAAGGGAAGCTTAACAACTTTTGATCTTCTCAGGTTTAAACTGTTTTAAAACTAGTATGGCTTCAGTATACACATTTTGGAAAATTGAATAATTTTGACTCTTATAGTAATAGTAATAAACTTGACGTAATACTATTGCTGAGAGAATATTTTTATTATGTAAGAGTAGAATTAGAAATTTAGGACTAAGAATTCTTTCTATGCATTTCAGACCCAAACAATATCATAATAGATACAGGGTTGGATCTTCCATTGTAAGAAATTTCATCTCAGTTTTATTTGAAAACAGTAAAGTAATGAATCTCTTCAAGAAAGGATGCTGTTAGATGTGGAGATATGGATAAACCATTGTGACGGCAACATCAAAAGTTTCAGGTATTGCATGAATCTTGAGAGAGCTATTGCTGAATCAGAAGTAGTAGGAAGAATATGACTTAATGAGAGTTCTGAAGCAATAAGAATGAAGTTGTTTAGTTAACTGATGTTATTAAAGCCACATATGCAAAAATGAATAGCCTGTACGCTTTGAAACTTGCCCGCTTAAATAAACTCAATTCCATAAATACCAAGAGCATAATGAATCCTGTTGAGTTCAGTGAGAACTAGTTTACTGACATCTGTGAAAGTTGGATTTGGCCCTGGCTGCAGCTCTCAGGAGGTCTAAGCTTTGTTTCTCTTTTTGGTATTAAAAACCACAGGATCTTAGCATGTTTTGGGTTGGCAGGGACGTTAGAGATCATTTAGTTCCAACCCACCTGCCATGGCAGGGACACCTTCCACTAGACTAGGTTGATCCAAGCCCCATTCAACTAGCATTGATCACTTCCAGAGACAGGATATTCACAACTTCTCTGGGCAATGTGTGCCAGTGCCTCACCACTCTCACAGTAAAGTATTTCTGCCCAATATCTGACCTAAACCTGCCCTCTGTCAGTTTGAAGCCATCACCCCTTGTCCTGTCACTTTGTGACCTTTTCAAAAGCCCCTCTCCATCTCTTTTGTAGCCCTTTTTGGGGCTTGGAAGGTGCCTTAGGTACTGGAAGGTGCCTTAAGGTCTCCCTGGAGCCTTGTATTCTCTAAACTGAACAACTCCAACTCCCTCAGACTCTTTCCATAGCAAAGGGGCTCTTTTGTGGTCCTTCTCTGAAATCACTTCAACAGGTAAATGCGTGGATACATAAATATGGATATCTCTATTTATAGGTCTCTCTTATAGAAGAAAGGTATGTAATGGCACACACAGACAGAAATGATATCACCTATCACTTCGAAGTGTTCTGGGTTTCTGATTGATTGGCACCTCCTGCATATGAAGTTAAGAATCTAGTTCATGATAAATGCATAAAGTACTACAAATGCTGTCTGAGTATCAGCTAGGTCTCTTCACCCTTGACAAAGTTTTCACCTGGGTAAGAGAACAGTTCTAATACCAAGTGAAGTTGAAGTTTCAGTGGAATTGCTTGATTCTTTCACTCTTAGATGAGTGAAACTCACACCTAAGTAAGTTGCAAGTGCTGCCCAATTAACATGACATGGGAACAACAGAACCATAGAATGGGTAAGGTTGGAGGGATCATCTGGTCCAACCTCTCTTCTCAAGCACATTGCAACAATTGCGTCCAGAGAGTTTTTGAATATATGAGGGTCACCTGCACAGGAAAGTTATTCCTCATATTCAGGTGGAATTTCCTAAGCGTCAGTTTATGCCCCCCAAAAAGTCACTGTCGAAAACAGTCTTTTGAAATAAAACACATTGTTAGAAATTCTATTTTAAAAAATGTGAAATTTAAGAAAAGTGCAAGATAAAGACAAAATGGCATTGATTTCAGCAGCTGTCTATTAAGATCCTATGATATAAGAATAGGAATGAGTTTGCAAGAATATGGAGCAGATTAGTACTGCAGTGCATTAGAGCAGTACCCGATCACAAACCCAAGAAAGAAGGTGAAAGGAATGGTAGTTATGATAGGGTAAAAAACTTGCGTACAGGCTCTTGGTATAATTCCAGCCTGAAGGTACCCCACAGAAACTTGTTCATGTGACCATTTGCATCATCTAGTTTTTCTGCATAACTCTGCCTCTCTTTTCCAAGGGAGTATAATTTGAAACCTGGAAACCTTTGTTTTCCAGGGAATCCTCCTTGTGAAAGCTATTCCTCAAGCTGCACATTGTCCAAGATAGCTGTCAGAGTTATCATTTGAAGTGCTGTTTAACTGTCTGTCTTCATGCAGTGGGTAGAAAGTGTCTCAAAAGAGCATCCTATTGGGAAATGCATTCTTTCTTGAATTCAAAAGGGATTCCAGTGTTGATGGTAAGCTAAGATATTCTTAGACAATATTCAATGGTTCAGAAGTTTGACTGATCAAAGGGATAATAATAAGATATTTTAATATTTACATTGTATACAATGTCCTTTAGAATAGCAAATGTCACTTTTTCTAGTTTATTTATGTCTATCTCAGAAAGTGGTACTTAATCTGTTTCCTAAAATATTATGTTCAGGTACTTTAGTATCCTCCATGAAGAAAATATTGTCCAAATGGAATTCTTATATTTTCATCTTAATATCCATGAGGAGGTTTTTCTTTCAGAAATAAGATACTTTAGACTAAAAAGTCCAGAGAATCCTGTAATAACAGGTTGATTAAGGATTTCATTAAACGCATTATGCAGAGGACAAGTGTGAGATGCTCAATTATTGTAAATCAATTTTACTCTATTTCTTTTATTGCACTATCACTAATTTTACTGATAGGAGGCTTGCACCATTGCCTGACAAAGTTTGGATAACCCTGCAACGTATTTCCACAAAATAGAATCTGTGTATCCACCCATGATGCACAATCCTGCATGTGTAAGTTCAATATTACTTGAAGAAACTGTGTTCTTAAAAGTGCCAGCTCAGCAAGATGGAATGCAAAAGCCAGACTCAGTGTGAATAGTCAAAAACTCATATACATACAAGGTGACAGGTCTGACACTATATTTTGAAATCTGATACTTTCAGGTGTGTAAAATGGAAACGATTTTCCTCCATTTATTAGCACCATGTGGGAGAAGGAATAAAAAAACGAAGTATAAAATGCTGATCCAAAACATGAGAAGGGGCTTGCAGCAGCTTTTGCCACGTGGCATACGTGTCTTTGAAGTGTGAGGCAGACACGTCACACACCTTTCTTTGAACTGAGATTTTGCAGAAGGTAGTGGTGACATGGCACAGCTTGGTGGCTTTCCACAGCTGAAGCTGCAGGTATGTGACATGCCTGTTCCACCAAGGTGTCACACAGCTCTGTGCATTCCCACTGTCTTTGTTTTTGGAGCACAGCCTCTGACAACAAACACAATTGATGAGCACAGACAGCACAGAGATAATATATGTAATATGTGACATTAGGGTGTCCAAATCCACATTGCAGGGTTTCATATTATGAGATAGGATGTTTTACCTCGAGCAGAGGAATGCATTTTATTTATTAGTTCCAGGTGTGTCTGTGCCATCTCTTGTTATCATACATGTCAAGAGGTATGTCCTTCGCAAAATATGGTTTCTGCTTGAGGGAAGGGATACAACTTCAGGTAACAAAATAACCAGAAAGCTTATTTTTGTAAATTGCCTGAATCAAACATTTTCCAGTTGAATACATGCTCCTATATAGGCACCAATATACTCACTACTATTTATTGAAGCTCTATTGAATGTGTTTGCTAGCTCTGTACACAAACATTCATTAGCTTCATTGACCTATTTGTAGAAGAAAATAAGTTACAAACATGGTTTTGTCCTCAGCAAAAGGAGGAGAATCCTTTGGCTTTGGAAGTGGTAAAAGATTTCTAAGGACAAAAACACTCTTTAACTAAACAAAAGACTCTTAAGATTTTAGTTAGTTTTGTAGTACTTTTTGGGATATGTTTGAAACATTTACCTTGGATTAATTACATTTATTTGATATAATGCATAGTGTTTAATACACAGATAATTATCAGTCTAGTACAATGCATAGTGTACAGAAAAACGTTGCATTAATAGAAGTTAGAGACAGCTATTTCAATGTTTCACATATGCTCTGTAATTTTTCTGTTAAAATCTAAACCAAAATAAATAGTTGTATGTGAGGCTTTGGACAAAATGAAGACACAGTATTCCTAAAATACATATATGTATATGTATATAAAATCTTATACTAAATAAACCATTCCCGCTGAGGCAAAAATGTTACTTTCTTTTAAATTATTTATCTGTGAAGAATTTCTACCTTTTTTTTTGTGCTTAGTCTGTATTGCAAATCCAAAATACTGTCTTCTAATAATTTATCTGTCATCTTTCCAATTATTTCTGTTTACTTTAACTGAAGTCACAAAGGATATTAATATGCTTTTGAAACTGGTAAAATATGCACATTGATGAAAAGCAGGTATTTTTTTAAAGCACCTGTAAGTCTTTGAACTCTGTTTGGAGGTTGGGGGAGAAGATAAGACATTCTTTTGTTTCTAGGGGTGGAGAGAGACCAAAGTTCAATACTTCTTGTTTGCTTTATGAAGATTTTATTCTACTAATTTATGCAGGCACTGCAGAGCAGATCCTGTGTGCTGGTGGAGACCTTCATCTTCCATTGGAAAGAAGATGGCTTTGCCTGACTGAGAGCCTAAGCCATACCCTGTTCCTTCAGTGAACAAGGCTCCAAATCCAGGAAAACTATGAAGAAAATCTGGTGGCATGTAGGCAGTGTGCAGCAACCGTGCTTTACCATGTGCTTATCAAAACAACTTGCTGTACACGAGCTGTTTTTAGGGGGCATTCTGTCCCTTTCCCACATAACCATAAATTGTTTTTGCTTTTATATTGGTGCTGAATGTTTGATCAGCCGGACCAGGGACCATGCATCTGCAAATTAATAGTTTTGCATTTATTTTTATTCACTCATTTCCTGGATTCATCTTCTTCTTGAGATGGTCAAGACATGACAGAATCATGAATGTAATGCTAAATAGAAACTTATATATCATATTTTATAGAATATTAATGCCACATTACTTTGCCTTGAAGGGTACACACAAATGATTTAAAATAGATCAGCTAAGGACTTGATGACTTTTAAGGTCTTCCTTATCAAAACGATTCTATAATTCCATGATTCTATATAGTTTATGTTACGATATGTGCAACTTCTGATTGTCAGTGATGGCTTTGGAAGATACACTAACTGAGTCTCCCTCTGTCTCCACATAATTATGTTTGTACTCCCAAAGGGATACTTCTCCACTCCAGGGTCCTGAACAACATTCTCTGTTTATGGATTAGTTCTAATAAATACATGTATTATTTATTTGTACACTCTATAGAAACAAACAAACAAAAAAAACTCACAGATTTTTCTTTGGCACATGCGAGAATGAGTGTATTATGAATAATATTACTTATGAAGGGTTGTTGTAAGTACAGTTAGTAGAGTCAAGAATTGTTACTCTAATACTGCATGGGTAGTTTGCTGTACATGTGAACTATCTGCTACATTAAGTGCCTGAAGATTGAATGGGCATTCACTAAACTTAAGTAGAATGTTATGTATCATTTCATTTAGCTTGTTCTTAGATGGGTAAAGTAAGTACTTATGATGTCTATGTACTTATTGCATATAAATTCCCATAGATTTTTACCTCCAGCTCTCCTCCACTTCCCTTTCTCCTTCCCTCTCCACCACCTCCCACTCCAGGCTTTCATCCAGAACAACAATTAAGCATGTGCTTTACTTGGTTTCTTTTGGTTAGTTGCTTGGTTTGTTTGTTTTTTTGTTTTGTTTGTTTTTTTTATAGGCACCCTCATTTCAGTGGGACTTGAGCAGGCTTTTGAAACTGAGTATATGATAAAGGTCTTTCTTGCACTAAGATGCATTTCTAGTTCATCACTCTTAGGGCCATTAGCTTCAGAGATTTAAGTGTATGTCACTATTTACTGTTGAGTAAACTGTTAAAATCAGGGTATAAGTGCTTAATCTTACTAAACATTGAGATTTTCTAAATTTCCCCAGAGTTCCTAGAATTGATGTTGTTCTTCGTGCATTTGTACAAACCCTTAATTTCCTAGAAGAGGTATTTTTTCTACGCACTGGACAATTGCTTAAATTCTGACACAGATCAAAAGACTGACAATTTTTGGGTAACCTTCACTTTAAGGATATGTAATAGTATAATATAGTCGAAAAGAATTTTAATATAGAAAAGCTATGTGTATGATGCATACTACATGTTTATATAAAAGTTAATTTGTATTGAAAGTAAAATCATTCCAACATGCAGGATTTACCATCTCTGGAAGTTTCTACTGAAACTACTAATATTATTTCAAATGTTTTTTTATTCATATAAAAGATAAATAATTTTATTAATGTTTAGTTATATTTAATTTATAATTTTTTCCATGTGTGCAGTCTCCACACTTTCATCCTCCATAGCTTCAACAGTGTGTGTGGCTCTTGTTGCACATATCAGCACAGCTATTTCTAAACGGGTTTTTTTAGCTGATAGAGATGTATTTTTTAGGGACATTACACATGTATACATGGGTAGTGTAGCATCGAGCAATGGAGTTCTACAATAGAAGTCCATGAATACATTATTAGTCAGATTTCAGGAAGATTTGAAGCAGAATAGTTGTTAGCTCAGCATAACAAATGTCTGCCAGCCATTTTTTTATAATGACTAGCTGCAGTTCTTATTGTATGTCAAACCTTATGCTGTGCTGTACTGTTAGCTTTCTTGTTTGGCACAATCAAGTGATGTAATATATCCCTAGAAGTCTAGCTGGATCAAAGACATGTACCACAGGGTGGGTTTTTTTTTTCTGCCAGTAGTATTGTTGCATATTTTGCTAAAATTATAGTGCAAGTGATAACAAATACATGATCACTTATCATTTATAATGCATTATTCCTGCCACACAGTAAAGACACTACAAGAATGGACAGCTTTGCTTGCCACAAAAGGAATGTTTAGATATTAAGTAGACCAGTGGGTGTTCAAAAATCCCTTCATAGTTATAATATTGAACTATGTTCATTGACATAAAGAATGATAATTAAAAAGAAAGTGCTTTCCTTTCTGTGTATTGATGAAATATGACTTTCTTTTTTTTTCTGAAAGGTAAGATAGCAATGTAAAAAAGTAGTTGAAATGTAGATCATTTAAATGCAGTTTAAGAACTCATCAGTTTTTCCTTTTTCAGGCACTGTGTAAGGCATGGGAAGCTTGCTTATGCTTACCCCTGATGTAAAATCCACTGCAGTATGAAAGGACAATAGAACTGTATTGTATGTGTACTCACTTTTGTGATAAATGCCTTATTCCTTCTTCAGAGGATTATTAAAAGGCTTCTCTGGAGGAATAAAACGATGGAAGTCACACATTTAATAGCTCAGGTACAAAGAGTCAGATTGTGCCAGTTGGCAAAAGTTAGCAGGAAGCTGTCACAATAAATGGCAGCAGCTGCTCATAGTTCTAAAGAGTATGTCCCAGTCAGAACTGAAAACTGATGGCATCTACATTAATACTACCTTAATGGTCCATCTGCTGCTCCATAGGGTCCCTAGCTGCTGTATGGAGTCATAGGCATTTGACAAGCAGTCTCTGTATGCCAGACACACATTATGCCAAATGTTTTAGGCTGCTTCGTGTCGTTCTGATCTGTCAAACTTTCCTATCATTTATCAGGCGAGGAGTTATGAGGGATTTTTTTATCCTTTTCCTGTTTTTGTTTGTTTGTTTGTTTGTTTGTGTTTTTTTTATTCCTACACATCATTGGCTTTTAGTGTATGTGGCAGCCAGGAATTTGGAAACAAAGTTATTTTTGGTTACTTTCTCTTGAAGGATAACCTCACCTGTTTCATAATCTGTATGCTATGCTAATAAAGCAGTGTGATAAACCCCATAGAGAAATCACTAGCAGTTTGCCATATAATTTTAATCTTTTTATTGTAGTAGGTAGAAAATTAAATACAAGTAACCACAGAAGAACTAACAGTGTTTTGACAGGCTCACTAACACTCATTTGCTAAAGAGCAGTTAATTTCTAAATACGCAGTTGCATAAATATTTAAAAAACAGTACTCATACATATATCCATATGTTCTTAGAAATTATAGCAGTAATGTTAACAAAAGGATTATTTAATTGATTATGAAGTTATTCTATAAACATGTAATGGCCATTGTTTATATATTAAATTATAAGAGAATACAAACTGTTTTACCCCTGGAATGTTAAAGCAGTGTACTTTCCTAACATTCCTTCATGCCATAATGTAGGTCTGATTTTAATTCTATAACATGCATGTTATAATGTTTAAAGCATCAATAGTATTAAAACTGTATGTAAAATTTTTGCAACACTATTGTCTAAACAAGAAAACAAGCAGAGTCGTGCAATATTGGTTACATTAAACTACCCACTGTTTTTGATCATTCTATATCTCACAAAAGAAAAGCAAGTATCATTCTTTGACTATATTTTGTTCCCAAAAGGCAGCCTATTTCCAGTAAAATTGGAAACTTTTGCAATTTTTTTTTCTTGGTAGTTGTATAGCTCCAGTGTAAATGCACTGTTTATTTAAATTTGCCATTTGTGTGAAAATGTTGAAGTTAGCACAGAAAATCATCCAAACTATCAGTAATGATCAGGGTATAAATGCTTAGAGAGAGAGAGATCAGGATGTCAGCAAAAATGTCACCATTACTTTTTGCAGTACATGTTTTGATTATTTTAGCCGGATTCATTCAAATCAGCCAGATGCTTAAAAGTCCATGATACTGCTTTTTTTGTTTCTTTCTTCTTGGAATTGACTGAGCCATGAACTATGGAAAAATCAATGAATGACCCTGACTTGGTTTCTGAGGAGAGCCTTTATACTTTTCTGCCTTTTACTTTTCTTCCAGCTAGTCATGGGAAAACTGGTCAACCACAAGAAACACTTAACACTCATTGTATTGTACATGGTATCCTAAATATTTTGCATTATTCCATACTTCTGAATATGATTGCCTAAAGATATTTTCTAAATTGAAAGCTGGCTTGTGCTGCTCTGCCCTGCCTCCACCAACTCCATTTTCTTCCTCTATTTTCATCTCATTCCATTTCTTGTTTTCCTACCATGTGGCAGCTTCTTATGCAGTGGTTATAAATGGGTGTTTAATTGCTGGTAAGCCATTCTGCAAAGGAAAGCATATACCTTGGCATTAAAAGTTGCATTCTAGCTCTCCATAAAATGAAAAGGGGCAGATGCAGGCAAAAATGTATAAGTTGCAAAGCAAAGGAAATACTTTCTATAAATAACCCACAGCTTTATTATAATGCATTTATATCTCTAGAAAACTGCCATCAAAACACATCACCTCTGATTTCCAGAAAATTACAAAGCTGGCTTGGTTCAGCAGCAGGTGACTTAGATATGGGTAATGAATTTTAAGTGTAGGATTCATTAGCTGCTTTTAGTTCATCAAAATGAGCATTTTGGGTGGTGAATAAAATCCCAGGGTATTACTGAGGATCTTGGTACCTCTTTGCCTGCCAACAGGCAATACCTGTCATGAATCAGGAAGTCAACGGGAGGTTCGTCAGATGTCATTCCCAGCACCTCGGAGACCAGACATGCACAGCGTAGTATCTGTGCTCTCTGGTACTCCTGCACAGGACCTCTTGAGCAGAAAGGTACTATGCACCTGACACTGTGCAACCTGGGGAAAATCAGTGCAATTTTTGACATCAGCACAGTAAAGGAAAGAAGCTCTTTTATGCCCCCATTGAATAAAACATTAGGAATTTCCATGATTTTGAGCACAACTGGGAATGTAAGTGGCCATTCAATAGGGAGCTCTCTCTGGAAAACTCTGGTCTGCCTCCACTCTGCAGGGCGCATAAGGGAAGATGCCCCCTATGAGCATCCTTCCTCTGATAGCTGGGAGTTTATCTGATCAGAACTTCATAAAATCTCAGTTTCAATCTCTATTTAATCCTATACATCTAAAAACGTACTTCAAGATGAATCAGGGAGGCTGTGTTTATACTTACGCCTTAGGGACCTAAAGAGCACAGTTGCCTGTCTCAAACACTGCTAAGGCCACAGAAGGACTTTGCCATGAGATAAGCACAGAATGGAGCAACAGGATGGTGCTAACCCCAGGCCTGGGGGGAGGCAACGTCTGGCTAGCACATCCTGGGTAATTTATCCAGACAAAAATTCCCACTGTGGCAAACTGTATAAAGAAGCAACTGCTTGTACACTTATCACAAGTCAAAGATCACTCCAAGTTATGGGACAGGTGGCATCTGCAACCACCAAAGACCACTGAAGCCACCCCCTCCAAATATGCCTCCATGGATACCTGAAACTTGGACTATAAATGAAGCCACCACACTATAGCTGGAGCTTAAGACAAGATAAAGGTGGTACTATTGTCCGTATGTTATCTCAGACGGAGGGGGAGAAGCTTAACAAAGCTGGGAAGAGGAATGTGTCACTGATAATGCACACAAAGAATGGAGAATTTATGTGTCACAAGGAAAGCCAGCTCAGTAACTGTGCCACAATCAGTTTTACCTGACTAGGTAAAAGGTATCTCCATCAGGGGGAGATTGTGACCACAGACTCAACGCCCTACTGACTCAAGAACCTACTGCCTCAAAAGAAGTGAAAGACTGAGCATGTGACTAATTAGCATTAGAGGCAAGGAATCATTTAAGCAATAGCACAAGAGAACTCTGTAGCCAATGAGCATTAAATCCTTTGTTTGGTAAAATATATAAGTAATGAAAGTTTTGAATGACTTCAGGACCCCCACCAGTGGGAAGCCCAGAATGAAGAGGGACCAACAGATGCTGCTAGATCCATGGACAGTGACTATCTGCTGCTTGATCTCTCTGTCTCCTCTTTTTTTCTATTTCTTTCTACCTCACATTCATTGTTAAATAAAAATAGTATTATTGACTTCAGCACATGCACCTTAATTTGGGCAGAGGCACCTCTCACTAGCTGGATCATAACACATGCCTATGTAAGCACCTGTTCATGGTGATATTCCTGATTTCCTGCTGTACCTATCACTGATTCTCTTAATGAGAATGATTTTGTGTTTTTGTATGGGTACCCTGTACACTAGCCGACATAAGAGGGGCCCCTGTTAACTCTGCCAGCTGTAACACAACAAGGCATTTTAGCAAAAGCTGCTATAAAAAAAAAAATATGGCAGCAGCCCTGGGAAACTGGTTGAGAGGAGATGTATTGTGAAAACTGTCCTGAAAAAGGTTCAGAGAGATTAAAGAGCAAACTGAGGCAAGGGACTGAAACAAGAAAAGGACAGAAACAAGGTAGAACAATGGAAAACATTGGTGATGCACACTAAAAGAGAAGATGAGAGACTGGATTTACAGTCCCTTGTCTTTGAGATTTATGCTCAAGCTTAGCTGTGTAAGAAGAAATTCCTCCCTGGCCCAATCCCAAGAAAACCAACTACAAACCTCCCTGGCTGTGTCACCCGTGAGTATTTCTGCATAAGAATTTCTATAAACATCCCCTGAGTGCAGGCTGCAAGACGTATCTATGACACCATCATAGAGTAGTAAATTTCGATCAGTGTGTGAGAAGGCCATTAAGTAACAGGGCTCATCCACACGCAGAGAAGCAGAAAGCCCTGGCAAGTTGTATGTATTTGCTATGGCAGGTGTCATGCTAAACAGCTGTCCCATGTCAGATAGCTGAGAACACATCTTCAAAGATATCCTGTGTGTTATAGGAATTTAGTGCTGTAGTGTTAGGCTTTCCTATTAAAAGAAAATATTCCTGCTATTGACCTGAGTATTTTATTCAGTGGTGGAAGAACTATTTGTCTTAACAGTTGTAGATTTTCACTTAATTTTCTGCTGTTGACTTGTTCCACTGATGGATGTCTACTTATTGCGTTGTCTCTTTCTCTTTTTTTTTGCCCCTCTTCTTCCAAAGTTATGACTTCTTTCCTAAATGTTTAGCTGTCCAAAAAGTGTGCAAAGACTTGCTTGTACATGCAGCACAAATCACAACAGATGGATGCTCCACACTTGATATGAGCAAGTCCATGCACTGAGATAGCTTCTGTTATGAAATAAGAAAGCAATGAAATCTTTATAGAATCATCTGTGCTTTAAACTTTATTTATTATTATTTGTTAGTTCAGCCTGCATTTAATGCAATCAGAAGAAGAAGGTTAGAAAGCATTTATCCTCATTTATCTGGACAAAAGATTAAGTGATGGAATCAAGTGTCCTGAATACTGACAGGTAAAGTCCCTCTCCCCACTAAAACTGTAGGTAGGAACGAATGTTTTTTCAAGGATCTTAAGGAGCGGTGCTGCTATGGACGAGAACTGCATATTCAAGATACATGAGAAACTTGCTTCATATTTTGATATTGAAGGGACAGAATATGCATTGTTTCAGAAAGGAGAATTTTGTCAGCATTTTCTTGTCCCAGTGAAGGCCTTAAATAGGCTTTGGCTTAAGAATATATAACCCCTAATGATATTGGTGGGTGTGACATTCACAGCAGGCTATCCTACTGTTGAACTATCACATCAGTATTGACTTTGCATTCAAGGGGAAAATATCAATAGGTGAGGATTTACTGGGGGTTTTGGTATGAGTTTTGAACTAAAAAGTAAAAAGTTCCTGAAAAGATATGCTAAAAGAACAAAATCAAAAAAATGTAACAATCAAATACATCAAATATGTAGAGGTAGATCAATAAAAGGAGGAAGAACACATACAGTAAAAAAAGCTATTAAAAGGCACATGGGGAAAAAAAACTTTTAATGGTGAAATTTTGACTTAGATTGATATGACTTTAATTTGCATAATTCTGCATGCACAGTGTGCAAGACAGTGAGTGAGATGTCTTCATTCTATCTGAACTACATCAGCTAACAAATTGACAAAATGAATTTTGAATTACTCCAAACTTTCAGAGATGATCACAAAGTAATATCTTTACAATTTTTCCGTTAGATGAAGACTTGGGAAAAAAATCTAAACCAACAAATTAACAACAAAACACCAGTTTGCAAGCATAAAACAAGCTAATCTAATGTCAAGAATTTTTATGTGTTGTCTCTCCCTATCCTCAGCCCTTCTTTTCCCAATTGCTTAACTGATGTTAACTGCATAAGAACTGACAGCAGAGTAATTTGAAACATAGCTTGGTTTATCTGCTCAAGCCCTGCGATTGCTTTTTCTCTTGCACTTCAACTACAAATAAACAGTCACATATTATCTGCAGAGTATTCTGTCCATTAATCAGTACTAGAATTTGGATTGTTTTCTTTTGCTGCTGTACATATATCTATGTCTAAAAATAGCATTTCTATTCACTTGCATATATTCATCTAGGGTCATCATACTTTTATCTATACAGAATGCAAAATCTGATGGAGCATTTTTGATTCATATTTGCAACCTGAGAGCTAATGATTGTGGCTGTTGAAATGATAATTTTTAGCACAGGGTTCAAGTGATAAACATGTGCATAAGAAGGGACCTTTCATTGTATCTTCAGCTCTGGTCATGTCCTTCATCAGGGACTGGCTAAATGTGCTTATAAACTGACTGATGAGGTCTAGTCTTTGAAGTAGCTTTTTCATCAAGTTTATTTGAAGGTTTCTATTCTTGTTATTATCTTAAAATTGTTTCTAAACATGCTACTATGATGGCTGGGAAATTTGCTTTCAGTCTGAATTTATTTATGACCAATTAATCCCATTTGTTCTTCTTCCTGTATTCTTGTACAGGATAAATAATTTTGCCTTATGTTTTCTTTCCATCTACTCTTTTCTTCTGATATATGTACAAATCTTTTCCCACTCTCTCCCCTCACTCAACAATTTTTGTTTGTTTTTAATTAAGCTTAACAAACCGCATAATTGCAGCCTCTTGTAAAAGAGGTTTTCTCTTTTCCTGATCATCCTAGTAGTTGTTCTCTGCATATGTATCATTTTGTATTAATCTGTCTTGAAATGCATGACCAGAATGACATAAAGTGCTTCAGATGAAAACCATCAGTATTTGGAGCAGTGATATTAATATTCCCTAAGGTCTAACAGGAATACATTTTAGGATTACATTCGGCTTTTTTCATGCCTGCTTTAAACTGGTGTCTTAGTTACCCTGTGACCAAGTAGTGCAAAAGAAGAACAGAAGGAGATCTGGTTGCTTCCAGCTGATGAGTTGGTGTATGCTTGGTTTGTGCAATTGCAAAGCCAGCTGCTTGGGATATGTCATTTGCAGGAAAATTCGAGAGGCAAAAAGTATATGCACAGAAGACTGAAATTTGGGCTCAAGTGCAAAATGTGACTGTGGGCACCTAAAGCCAGGCCTGTTGCATGACTGTAGCATAGAGAGGGAACATCTGTAAAGTGTGGAGATGAATGTGTATCTGGATTTCAAACACTCAGTGAATTTTAAAGTATTTAACTTAGATTTGGGCATGTTTCTCCTGCTTTTTTTTTTTAAAAAATGATGTTTGTGAAAATGAGATATATCCATAGTCTGAATAGTACTAATGTAAAGGCTATGAGATGTTTTGTATTTGTGTACATTCCATGATGCATATTTTTGACACTTGTGAAGTTTCTACATGATGCTTAACTTCACAGATGAATTGCAGCCAGCAAGCTGAGAGTATGCTTAGTGAAGAAAAATCTGTTGTGTCCCCCACATTCTTGCCCTTTCAAGATGAAGTACTGGTTGGGACTGTTAGTAATTATCTACAAATATATGGGTTTATAGAGATTAACAAAAACTTTGGTAAATCAGGCTGTTTTAATTTATCAGTTTTAGAGCTATGGAAATTAAATTAATTTATACAATTAGGAATCAATCTCCTAATTTCTTCTATTATGATTTTATTATGTTTTGAGACAGGAACAAAAACGGTCCCTATTGCTAACTCTATCCTAGTAACCAAAATCTTCTGGAAGTGAGACCAGTGAGTGGCCAACAGCTCTGATGGGAAGGTGCCCAAATTCCATGGCCCCATGCATAGTCTAAGTCCTCTGCATCAGCATCATCTGTAGGAGATGTAGCTGGCAGGGGCCAAAGCAATTCTGACCAAAATTTAATAGTAGAAGTTCTCAAGCTGCAATGCTTAAGAGGGGACATCTGAGTATGGGAAGGGAATGAGAACAGTGGCAAGGGAAACCTGGTCCAGACAGACCAGACTGCAGAAACTAAGCAGAAATTGTTTTTCATTAGAAAGCACGGTTCTTAAGAAAAAAATAATAGTACTTGACTGCATTTAATTTTCTGGACATTTAGAGAGATTTTTCTTGCATTCTGCATGCATATGCATGTCAAATGGATGAGTTCAGAGAATAGTCCAGAGCTTACCTTTGAAGATCCTCCTGAACGGGGCAGGGCAAGTGCCTTTTGAGAAGACAGTACCCAAAAGGCTACTGGATATTTTGGACACACTGGGTCTCTGACTCTTTCAACCCACTGCAAACTAAGAATTATTTTTTTTATAAGATAAAAATCTTTAAAAACCTTTTCTGCCCATTTCTAATTTCATTTTAAGGGTCTCATTTTTAACAGAAAATATGAACATCTCTTTCACACTCTTGAGGAGTGAACCTTCCTTCTTCACCCTCAGTCCTGCCAGAAAGGGAGAACATGCTGCCAATATCTTCTAGCAACACTTAAGAAAATATGAGAAGAAATTGGCCTTGTTTTTTGCTTAGAAAAACGTACATAATTTTTCTGTGAAACCAGACCTATTTTAGAATGGACAGACATATAAAAATAATTCATCTTTTTATGTGTAAATTTTATTTTTTTATATCTATAGATAGATAGATAGATAGATAGATAGATAGATAGATAGATAGATAGATAGATAGATAGACAGATAGATAGATAGATGATGTTGTTATTGTGCCCAGCTATTCCAGGTCTGTTTTGTTAAACTGTATAATCTCTTCTCAAAGAGGGGGTAACTATTGGGACCCAGCACTAAACATCTTGCTCAACGTGTTTTTCTCTCTACATATTTAACATGCTATTTTTTACAGATATTATGAAGATTACATTAGTTTCCAAACAGTATATATTTTTTAAAGATTACTCACTGCCTACTGGTTAACATTTTCACACTGTATAACATTACAGGCATTTTTGTCTGAAACTGTCAGCATTTTGTCAGCCAAAGCGAGCTTTAATAAAAGTCAGGCTCTGACAATTTTCTGGAATAACCCAGAGCTCAGCTCTGTGTGTCTATGTGAACAGGATGTGAAGATTTGATCTCCTGATGAAAATTAGCGTGAGCCACTGCTGCACTTGGCTGACACCTACATTTTGGTTTCCTGTGTGCTGGTGCATGCTATCAGGTCTAGGCACTTGGAAGGAAGCTGTCACTCACTTTAGCTAATCAATCAAAGTTTGTCACATCCTTGTATGTTTTCACTAAAAACTCAAAGTGGGACACCAGATGTGGTGAATACATGGACAGTCTATGTTTTTGTATAAAAACATCTGATGTGACAAAAGAGCAATGAAAAGCAAGTTTGGCTTTAAGCACATGCTTTTTTTGTCACATGCACACTCATGAATGTTTTCATTACCTATATCTCTCTGAGATTGCCATCACTAATTTAATTTGAGAAAACATTCCCCAGCTATTTAATTGCAAATTGTGTCTAGCAAATCAGTTTTGCTAGTCTTTCCTAGTTAGCTAGATGAAGAAAGCTTGGTTGAGGGAACTAATGAAGCATATATTAAAATTAATCTCTTCTTTAGGTCTGACTTTTTAGATACAACTGATAAATAAAAG
Source organism: Lepidothrix coronata (assembly GCF_001604755.1). Classification (NCBI taxonomy): domain Eukaryota; kingdom Metazoa; phylum Chordata; class Aves; order Passeriformes; family Pipridae; genus Lepidothrix; species Lepidothrix coronata. The sequence goes on from NW_016690217.1 coordinate 7,846,673, forward strand.
TAAGACATTTGAAAGATCATAAAATATTTTGCTTTTGTGCTGCCTTACCTTTTCTTTTCATTCCTCTTGCACGTCATAGTTGCTTCCACAGTGCTCCATGGACTTTTTGCTGAGTTTTACAGATGAAACCTCCCAAATATGCTGCTGAAACCTCTCACTGCACTCATTTATAATATGCAAAATGTCATGAGACCTGTGAAGAAAAGGCATGAGATGGTGTCCAGGAAGGACACCCTTTAAGAGGATATGAGAAAAATCCAAAGTGTTGACACTTTAACTTTTATGTCAGCTGTCCACCTACAAGTATGTTGTTAGTGTGAACTTTCAATAGTACTTTGCAGTCATAATGGCTTGAAAATAACAAGCTATTTGCTGCTCAAAAGAAAACCTTAACAGACAGTTCTACTTTGCCTTTGAAAATGAGATTGAAGACCAGTTACAGGTAGACACTAAAGGGAAGAAAAATCACTATATTGATCTCTTAGGAAAGCCTACAGTGGCATACATAACACTTCTTGATTTTTACTGGGATCCCATTCCTTAGATTCATCAAAAAGATGAGTCATACTGTTTGGAGCTGTTCACACCTGCTGGGAGAAGGGCAGTTCATGCTTAGCGCCTGATAGCAATAATTTCCCTCAGGTATGTTTTAAATTAGGATTAAGCACAGGCACAAATGAGGCTACTAAAGACAAAATATTTTTTGAGGAGCTATGCGATATGTTCTGGATGTGTTAATTTTTTAATTGCTTTCTCAAGATTAAAAGTCTCTTATGGAAAATTGTCAGATATGTTGAGCTCTGAAATACCTGTTTAATAGGACATAAACAGAAGGGAACAGTAAGTACAGAAGTGGCTTAGGGGTTGGGTAAAGAGAACAAGGTGAATCATGGCTTGAAGACCAAAAACAGGAAGAACAGCTCAAGCATCCCTCATCAAAAAAAGTGACAGATTTAGGCTTGGCTGCTTAGGAGAAAAGCATTCTCCTTTCTCTGGCAATGGTATGTCTATAAAGTTCATGAAAATTCAGCTTCAGTCTGATACACTGCCTGATTTTCCAATTTGCTGTAACTGCATTTGTGTATTTGTAAATGTTTGCAATATGTCTCTGTGGTCTCTGAACTCCAACAGTTGATGCAGAATTATAGACAGGTCCCCAGGTGCCTGCAAATAAACCCGGCTTTTCTTGAAGTAAAGGATGGTTGAGCATGGTGACATATCCATATATTCAAAATATATATCAAAATGCTCTGGGATATGGTCTAAGATGACCCTGCTTGAGCAGTAACTTTAGACCAGATGATCCCACTGGGGTCCCTTCCAACCTTTGCTATTCTGTGATAAAGGAAAGTCCCCGATCTTTTGTTCTAGAAAAAGCATGGAAGGGTCCTGGCACAGCTGCACCTGGACTGCTGTAGTCCCTGAAGTTAGAAAACAGTAGGACTTGGAGCCAAGCTTAGTCGACCTTGCATAGCAGGGAGAAGTGTTGATAAATCAAGAACAGGATTTCTGAAGCATTCAGGTGTGTTCCAGCTGCTTCTGCCAATGTTGGCAATAGACAAATTGCTTGGTCATTTTTCTTCTCTTACTTCTCTGTAGACATAATTGCTTTACAGGTGATAATTGCTTTAGAAGCGATAATATTTTTAATGAAGATATGATGCTAAATTTTTCCAGTTTAAGAAATATTTACTAATAAGGAGATCATGTAAATAAACATCCAAAATCTGTGATTTTCTTCCTCCCCACCCACCTCACAGTTATTCTGGTCCATCTTTTCAAACTGATCCCAAAAGCAGAGCATATCACGAACTTTTTGTCCAGCTACAAGCTGCCTGCATCTGACAGCCTGATCTGAATGCACAACTACCTGATTACGTGGATAAACAGCAAATACATGCAGTTTTGGAGGCTAGTTCTGAAAACTTGACCTGTAAATACAATAGGTCAATTCAGTACATCCACAATTCTCTTACTCTGTATTTATTTCTTCACCGAGTCTCTTTCATAGGCTATATGGTGGTGCTTTGGTGTGGTTTTCTTGTGGCTTTTTTATTTATTTATTTATTTTAATTACTGAGTCTTTGTCTTGTTATACAAAAAGGGTTGTACTAATATCGCTACTCATATGAAGCAGAAACGAGGAAAGAAAAAGTTCTAATTGATCTTTTCATTCAAACCCAAGTAAAATAAACATGGGGAATGATGAGTTACAGTCAGATCTCCTGGTAGAAAAACTGAGCTAGAATTTTTATGAGAATGGATCTGTTCTTGACAGATTTCATGTTTTTTTCATCTATGTTGAAAATAATTTATCTTCCTGTTTTATCATTTTTAGTTCTAGTCCTAGCCTTAGCAATAAGGAGAAAAAGAACACAATAACAACTAGCAATAATTTGAAGATTTATTCATTTCCAACTTGTGAAGATTACACAAGTAAAAATTTTTTTTTTATTACAGTTCATACAGAAAATACAGTGAGGTTTATGTCTTTTTTGGGTTTTGGTTTGTTTTTGTTGGGTTTTTTTAATGTGTGGTTCAACTGTTGTTTTTTCCTTTTGGATTTCAGATATTTTTAAAAATAAATTACATATTTTGAGTCAGATACATTCATATATATTTATAAGAGTTTAGAAAAAAATTTACATTTACAGTCATCTCTTTGCAAGTAAGTTTTTATGATGCTGGATTCCTGGTCAGCTTGGACCCATTAAGCAGATTAAGAAATGTTAAGTCTTCACAATGTACTCTTAGCCATATACTCATTTGCACCTTTTTTTGTTGTTGGTTTTGGGCTTGTTTTGTTTTAAATGTTTCTCAGTGAGAAACACAACCTTGAGAGACATCTTGTCCCATGAGGATTGACAAAGATTGTCCAGGTAATGAGAAGAAAAAAAGAAAACCAAATTGATACCTATTCCTTTTATGGCAGTACCTGCCTCCTTTTTTCTGTTGCCCTTGGCAGGAAATTAAACATTTAGAGTTAGACTTCAAAACAGATGGATATATTAAACACCTGATGATCAATCTTATTTGATAAAATCTACATCAGTATTAAGGAAAATTCAGTTTTTAAATGTCACATTTGAATGGCTCAGGCTTGTACTCTGCACTTGATTCTAGGCAGATTCAAGTTGACCTTTTGTGAACTCGTAAGACACTTTTTTCTTGTTTCTTCTTACTTGAAAAGCTTCCAGCAATGGCACCATGTGCTTATCAGGACTTGTGAAATTGATTATCTAGTTGGTTAAGCATGTTCTGATACTGGAATCCTAGAATGGTTCTCTATTTAAACAAACATCATTTTCACTGCAAGGCCACTTCCCTGTTTGTCTGTTTTAATGTTATAGTGAGGTTCCAATATAAGAAAGAAGGAAATATGGATTTTTGTTTTTCAATTCATGAAACATTTAGTTGCCAGTGAAGTTAGTCCCAGCATACATAAAAGCCTATCCCTGAATATCAAGTTCAAATAATTTTAATTAAAAATGAAAATAAAAGGCCTTTTTAAAGTGCCTATTATAACATGTTCATCAAACTTTTTGATTTATAACTGCCATCTATAATTCCTTCTCAATCTCGCTGTCGCCCCATTTTTAAGGTGAATAAAATATTCCACTTGAAGAAACTTCACCAGTGAAAGTTTTATTCAAGTAACAATCAGGTTTTCTTCAAAAAATAGAGATACGCTGTGGTGCATCATAGCAAATTCTGAAGTATTATATAGAACTGAAAAATCTTCTTCTATATACAGCTGGCAACTTACACTGCTGTTCAAATCATACCATGTGTGCCCTGAAAATGGTACACCCTAAAATACCCTTAAGACTAGTGAGATTCATAAAAAAGTATATATTTCTGTCTTTGAGTAGCATGCTTTATGTTAAATTAGACACACTGAAGATTCTTTTCTAGTACTTATTTATTTATTTATAGTAATATGAACCTCTGAATAGATTTGAGTACTTGAAGCACACCTGATTGATCAATTTAGATTAAATTAAAAATGAGAGGCTGGTCAGCTCTAAGAGATGTTTAAAAACACACTAGTTTAAGTAGTTTAGCTTAACTTTTAAGTATTTTTCACACACTCTTCAGACACACAAATCTCCATACCTGCTCCTGCCCCACAAAGGAGATTGGATTCACAAGGCCATTATGTTTGGTTCATATTTTTGAAAGAAAAATTGACAGTTGCATTGGGTCCCCATCTACTTCTGAACATGTTGGTGCATTTATAAAGTTGTACTGGATGACATGGCTTAAGATGGAAAACTAGTTCCTTACGTATTTCACTCTTCCATTATGGTTCTGCAGACCCAAACTCTTATGATGCAATACTATGTTTGTCATTTGTTGTCTCTGGTGGTCTAGTGGTTAGGGTGCAGGACTCTCACCGCTGCGACCCGGGTTCGATTCCCAGCCCCCCGGGCAGATGGAGCTCATCAGCCCTGTGTGGCAATCCATCTAAGAGAAGGTCACTCTAAACAAACCTACGTCCTGGGGACCTCACTGCCACTGTCCAAGCTTGCTCGGCCCCGGCAGATGAACCTCAGGATTAAAGGGTGGGCTCAGTTCAGCGCACGCTGTGTCTCACCTAAAAAATCCACTGCGCAGGCTCGAAGGGTTAATGACCTTTCCCAAATCTTCGCTCGCGAAGACTGGCCATTATTATATATTTATTTAAAACATTAGTGGAAAATAATCTGATGTTTGGGCTGGGAAGTGTAATGATAGAATCATAGACTGGTTTGGCTTGGAAGAGACCTTAAAGAGCATCTAGTTTCAACCACTCTGCCATGTGGCAGAGAGTGAGTGCAAGTTTTTGTCATGCACCAGCATCTTTTGCACTGGCACAGGTTTGTAGAATAATGCAAACCCACCTGAAAAAAAAGAAACAAAAAAACCCCAACATATAAAACCCCCAATCCAACCCAAACCAACACAAACCAAATCTTTATCTCAGATAAAATTTGTTTTCAAATAACTTCTTCTACAATTAATTTTGAGTCTATGGAAAATGCTTGCTGTCCTGGTTCTGGCCAGGACCGGGTTAATTTTTTTGTAGTAGCCAGGAGGAGGCATGGCTGAGACCATTCTTCTTCTACAGGTATAAATAAAGGTGGTTATTCTACATCACCTCACATCATTGCCAGGGGTAGGTAGAAGGGAGTCTCTTCTGGTCAGGGTTAGCAGTTCTCATATTGCAAGTTCCCACATGGGAGCTTTTTTCACATGTGAATCATTCACCTTTCTTGTACACCCTTTTATTAATATTGTTGCTGTTACTCTTATTTTCTTATTTCATTGCTGTTTACAGTAAACTGCTCTTATCTCAACCTGTAATCTTTGCCTTTTGTGCCTTCCATTCTCCTCTCCATTCCACAGGGGGAAGGGGAGACAGAAAGGGAGTGAGCCAATGGCTTGTGGTTTGGAGTGTTTCAGTGAGAACACTACATTGGGGAACACCATTCCTAAACCACAACCACCTTATTTGGTGCCCAGTATGGGGTCTGAGGGGTTGAGATAACAACAGGTCTAACCAGAGAGGGCTGGAAGCAAAATTTCCTCTAAGCATTTGTTGTCAGTAAAGCTTCTGATGCTGTCTCTCCCAGGGTACTTCTGGACAAAATATCCAGCACACAACTGGATAAACATAACATTTGGTGGGTAAGCAATTGGCTTATGTGTCAGGAGCAAAGGGTTACGTCAAGGTGGTGACTAGTCACTAACAGAGTTCCACAGGGCTCCATATTAGGCCCAGAGCTCTTCAATATTTTCATTAACAACTTGGACACAGGACTGAAAGAGATACTAAGCAAATTTCCCTATGATAATAAATTCTGAGGAACTGTTGACTTCCTGCAGAGAAACCTTGACAAATTAGAGAGATGAGCTATCACCAACCATATGAAGTTCAACAAGAGAAAGTGCCAGATTCTCTACCTAGAATGGGGCAACCCTGGATGTATGGACAGACTGGGGAACAAGACGCTGGAGAGCATCACTTTAGAAAGGGACCTCAGATCCTGGTTGATGGCAAGTTGGATATGAGTCAGCAATGCCCTGGCAGCCAAGAGGGCCAACGGTGTCCTGGAGGGCATCAGGTACAGCATCACCAGCTGGTCAAGGGAGGGGATTGTCCCGCTCTGCTCTGCACTGGGGTGGCGTCACTTGAATATTGTGGCAGTTTTGGGCACCACAATGTAGGAAAGATATTAAGCTGTTAGAGAGTGTCCAAAGGAGGACAATGAAAATGGTGAAGGGCCTTGAGGGGATGCCTTCTGAGGAGCAGCTGAGGTCACTTGGTGTGTTCAGCCTGGAGAAGAGAAGACTGAGGGGAGCGTTCACTGCAGCTACAACTTCCTCATGAGGGGAAGAGGAGGGGCAGGCACTGATCTCTTCTCTGTGGTGACCAGTGACAGGACCTGAGGGAATGGCCTGAAGCTGTGTCGGGGAGGCTTAGGTTGGATATTAGAAAGACGTTCTTCCCCCAGAGGGTGCTTGGGCATTGGAACAGGCTCCCCAGGGCAGTGCTCATAGCACCAGCCTGACAGAGTTCAAGTAGTGTTTTGACAATGCTATCAGGCACATGATGTGATCCTTGGGATGTTCTGTGCAAGGCCAGGAGTTGGACTTTGATAATCTTATTAGATCCCTTCCAACTAAGAATAATTTTTTTATTTTTGGATTCTATAAATTATTATGATGGTAATTTAATTTTTTTAACTTTTTTTTTAATTCTTGGGCATCATTTCCTTTTCATTGAGTGCCATTATACAGATATTTTAAGGTGCAGAATATAAACTGATATTTCCTTAAAGATTGTCAGTCATATCATTACTTCACACAGCTGAAACAGCAACATAGGATCATTATTGGTAAAAGTTTCAGTCTTAAATGAATTTATTATTAGATACTTTGGCAGCTGCCAAGATCTTCCATTTCTATTACTTTTTCCCAAGACTGTAAATGTTTTGTTTATTGGAAATTCCATCCTATAACAAAATATAGGGCTTGTATATTGGGTGCTGTTCTGTACCAAGTGTGAAATCAATACACAGCCTTAAATATAGGAGGGACATTATTGCAACCTAATTATTGATATGCTAAAGTCATTTATGCCTGACAGAGAAGATAGATTATGATGCTATTAATTTAACTGACAGTGGGTAAAGGAAGATAATCTGCAATGTAAGCCTACAGACTGTAAAGTTTTTATGCATATTTTGTTCAGCAAGTTATACAATTCTGACAGCTATGAATCACTTTTAATCTGTCAATTTCAAAGATTGTCATCAGAAAGTTCAGCTGAAGGAGAATGTCTGTTTGACTTATCTTAAATGTAAGATGATTACTGTTTGTCACATTTACAAATTATACTATTCTTGGGAAAAATAAAGCTAAAGTGTTTAACATAGTTATTGTGTAATTTGGAAGGCAGGATGCAGTAATGCATCTAAAATAGATGTATACATTTGTGCCATGAAACTTGTTTGCTAATGGATGACACACAGCAATAGATATAAAAGCAAAGATGGTTTACATTGCAATAACTTCATATACATAAAAATATAGAAAGAAAGGAAAAATATAAAAACTGCTGAATCTTTACTTTTCCCTTCAGACATTCAGTAGAAATATAAATGCTTCAACAGATGACACAGTTCCAAAAGATGAATGTGATTCTCCAGATACAAATTTCTTTTTTTTTACTTTCAAAATGCTTGTGTGTGCCATTGGTCTTGCATACAGATTCACAAGACCTGTCATGGTTCTATGACGCTTTGCCTTATTTCAAGCATTTTAAGGTAGATTTTATCAGGATAGACTTTATCAGCGGTGTTGAGGCTTTAGCTTTTCTTAAGATGAAGTGTCATGCTTTTTTGGGATACCATGACCAAGTTAACACCTTTTGCCTTATAAGGTTGTTCCTACTCCAGTAGTGTTTTTCATGCTTTCAGCTTGTTCCTCAGCTCTGTGGGTTTCCCAGACATGCCCTTGCTCCCCTGGCAGCTCTGACAACTGCTGAAAAATAGAGATATTCAGTTTCTTTCACCATTACTTCATCCGAGCGTGCATGAGACCCTGGGACCATCCACAGATGTAGGAGGCACCCATTCTTGCCTTGAGAAATTGCTCTCCATTGTTTATAGGAATCACAAAACTGACTTGGCTCCTAGAAGTGGTGCAGCGTTGGGAGGCGAGGAGAAATTGAAGCATTTTAATGACTCTGTGTGGTAACCATTGGTTCAATAGAAATTTTCAATAACTCCACAGGGCCTTGAAAATGGCAGTGTGTATTATCTTTCTTCATTTAGCTGGGTGCCCTGTATTTAATAACAATACACATATTAGTAAAAAAATTACTAATGCAATATGCTAATTAAAGAGAAAAATAACTCAATAAATAAATAACAAAACTTTGCTGCTAGATATAAAAAAATTATTGAGTCAAGAACAAAAAGTTCAGCTACAGTTTGTTCTGCCAGTCTGCATTCAATGACTCACCATTCTTTGTTAGGATAAATCTACGGTTTTAGGCATTGGCTTTGTTCCTCTTCCAGTAAGAGAAGCTAAAAGTTTTTAAGTCATTTTAGTGATAATGAAGCTTGCTTGCATTGTATCAGACAGGGTAGCTGTTTGACATTTGGTTCTCCTTTGAAGAAAACAACAGTGGGAAAAAAAATAAGTCTTGAAATTATTTTTTTTAATTCCCCTGCCCTCATTTATTTTCTCTGTCCTGCTATAGGGTAGCTGCAAACTTAGCTTTTACCTCTAGGCAAGTAGGCAGGCAAGCATCTCCTTCTGGAACTAATGTCAATGTTATCTCCTCGGATTAATTGGCAAGTAAATGGTGCAGTCTATAGGTTGCCTCCTCGGGAGAGAGTTTCTACATCAGCAACTTTGTGATATTTTGCTCTGAAATTTAGCCCTGTATTTAACTCCTTTCTGGAAACTCTCAGGAGAAAGGAAGTCAATCTTTCTGCAGTTCCATGCAACTCATGACCACACATCTGCACTTTCCTTGAGAAGAATTTTTACCTAATATAAATTGATTGATTGTTTTCAGAAGGTTCCCTTTTTGGCTGGCAACATTTCTGGGTAAATGCTAGTGTGGCATATGGAAATAACTTTAGGTAATTCCTTAACTCCAACTCTTTTGTAGATATACAGATAATCAACGGAATAAGATCAGAGTAAAAGCAAAATACCTTCTAACTTGGACTTTAGGGCACAAGAGGGTTTTGCTGGCTTAACCATGTTTTCAAAATCTCTCTCCTATTGCTCATCAGAAGTAGTTACTGTACATTTGTTACTGGAAACTTTTCTCTGTGAAAAACACACTCCTACACAGTCCTGCTTTCAGGAACTATTTACAGTCCCCTCTGAAAGGGAAATGTGCAGTGGGGTTTTCAAGTCAGTTCAGAATTTTTAAAATTGCTTCCCCTGAGCAATATATCAAGTTGTCCACTAAAGTGAAGAGTTTATTTCTGCAGTTATTGTGTTTTATATTAATGTGAGTAAAACCAATTGCTAACTAACAACTGTCTGCTTGTATGTGGGGATGTTTCACTCATAACATGCCAAAGATAAACATTCATTTTCCCCTTTATAATTCAATGGGTCATATTTGTAAAATTCAACTTATTTATTATCATATTTGACTGAAAAAAATCTTAGTTTTGTAGTTACAATGCTTTCAAATGAGAAAGAGTGTTGCACACATGAAGAATGTCTTTAGTAAGCCAATACCCTCCTGCTGAGTTTTTACCATCAGAACGTGTCTATGCTAGGCAAAGTTTCATTTCTATTTAGTTTCAATTAAATGCCTGTAATGTAATTACATAGCACAGGAAGGATCTATTGATGTCGTAAATTTGATTTGTACTGAGATTACAGAAAAGCCCTGTAAGGTAACTTTAAAAGTTATTGTCTGTCCTTCTAGCTTCTTATTTGCAACAATAACATCTGGCAAATGTCAAATCCTGTAATTTTGTTTTCCTGGTTTGAGAAATACTTTACTTGGCCATTGATTTTGAACAGAGTGCTTAGAATAAAATATTCCCCACCTAAGGAAAGCCAATAGGCCCTTGGACAGAAACAATATGGTGGCTATTCAGGAAATACAGATAAGGACACAATTCACAAAGATTATATAACTGTGTCAGCAGCAGTGTGAGCTTTGTTGCTTGTGAAACTGAAGCTAGACAAACAAGAACAATAACATTTTCACCATTTATAAAAATATCTAATAATTTTGTGGTTTTGCCTCATATTTTTAGCTTTTCTTCGCTGAGAAGCTGACTTTCTATCTGCCTGATACCAAAATTTTGCCATTTCATCAATAAAATCGTCATCACTTCACCTTGAATCTATTCACAAATGTTTTGTCACTTGAGGTATATAAATCTAGTTTGGATGAAGGACTGACATTTAATTAAAATCTTAGTTTGTGCATAAAAATGTTCAGTCAAACCCAGAAAATTTCTTATGATTGTAGTAGTACTCTGTAGTTGGTATCATGCTGTCTTTCACATACAAACCATATTTTTAGTATTGCCTGTATCCCTCAATGAATTAGTTTCTTCTATTCCCACAAGTAAAAGATGGTTCCTCTGTTAGTATGCATGACTGAAAAGTTGAAGTTACTGGAAAGCTGAAGTGAAAAACTTGAATATGGACCAGAAGTATAAGTTTCAACTTTGTTCTATACTTGTGGCCCTGTGCCATCATAACTGACCGAACTTTTTTCATTCCAATTGGAAATGAAATGTGTGAGAGTGTAGCGCTGACCATTTCTTTCCTCTGCATGAAGTTGGTTGGTTTTCCTTGACAGTTCTACCTTGATGTGTCACTTCAGATAGATCACAGGTCACTTGGACCTGAGCAGCCCAAAACGAGAAAAAGCAACCCCAACAACCATGCTTTTAAATGGATGTTGGCATAAAATTTGAGGAAGGAATGAAAAGTTTTTCAGGGTTATATCTCTTGATTTGTGTACTTTTATAGGGAGTTAATGCCACCATGACTCAGGCCGCAGTCCAGGGAATTACCAGGGAGTGGTGACTTTCAGCATAACCTCAATGACATTACACAGATACTACAAAGTAAGGACAGAACACTGGAGGTGGTAGAGTGGAACACAGAAGAGTAGGTTATCTTTTCCTAGAAATACAGTTAATGTACCTCTAATATATATGTACACAGATTACATATATAAGCACATTGCTCTATGCATGAGAATCTAAAAGTTGTAAATTCTTAGAATGTGAATTTTAGAAACAGAATTTAGACACTAATAGTCACTAATAATAAGATGTTAGATACCGCAGTAAACTTACATGTTATTTCAACCATCTACATAACTTGAATCTTTGCCTTCTAAAGAATTTTTTCTAATGAATCAAGCAGCAAATAATGTGCTCATTTTTTTCTCATTTCTGACAATGTTGCTTGCATTGGAATTCTGAATGAGCAAGTTAAATATCTACTGGAGAGCAAGGGGTTGGGCTTTCTTTTTTTTTTTAATAAAAGTGTTACGAACCCCTGTTCTGATCATCCTTGAAATGCCATTTCCTTGAAGCAAAGGATGTCATAACTGTCTTTCTTTTTTGTCTAATTAAAATGCTTCATTCAAACTACATTTTCAGGGCTTCTTGAGTACTTTAAAATCTAATAGATATATCCTGTGACACAAGTCTGAGCGAGTAGATACTACTATTCCTGTCTCAGAAAGTGATTTACAGAGAGACTCTGGAACAACGAGAAATTGAACTTCTGAGTCTTGACTGTACACACACTGAAGCACAAGAAATTCCATTTAAACATAAGAAAAGACTTTTGTACAGTGAAAGGGTGCAAAAGCTTGGTCAGCTTGCCTGGAAAGATTTAGGAGTAATCATCCTCAGAGATACTAAACCCTGAAAGATACACACCTGCTTTAAGTGACTCAGCTTTAAGGACAGTAGTTGAAATGGATGATTTCCTTAAAACCCTTCCACCATCATCCATTTCATGATTTTATGTTGCTTTAATCAATGGACGAATTTTCCCTATAAAGTTTAAAGCAGATAGCTGCACAGAGTGGAAAAGGCATTTCCAGACCTAGGTGTGTGTGCTGCATGCCTTGTGGGCTGTACATATCATAGAATCATAGAATCATAGAATCATAGAATCATAGAATCATAGAATCATAGAATCATAGAATCATAGAATCAGCTGGGTTGGAAGGGACCTCCGAGATCATCAAGTCCAATCCTTGATCCACTACTGCTGCATGGCACTAGACCATGGCACTAAGTGTCACATCCAGTCTCTTCTTAAAAACCTTCAGAGATGGAGAATCCACTACTTCCCTGGGCACCCCACTCTGATATCTGATTACCCTCTCTGTAAAGAAATTTTTTCTAATCTCTAACCTAAACCTCCCCTGGCACAACTTGAGACCATGTCCTCTTGTCTTGCTGATAGTTGCCTGGGAAAAGAGACCAACCCCCAGCTGGCTACAACCTCCTTTCAGGGAGTTGCAGAGTGATGAGGTCTCCCCTGAGCCTCTTCTTCTCCAGGCTGAACAGTCCCAGCTCCCCCAGCCTCTCCTCACAGGACTTGTGCTTGAGTCCCTTCACCAGCCTAGTTGCCCTCCTCTGGACCTGCTCCAGCACCTCAATATCCTTCCTGAACTGAGGGGCCCAGAACTGGACACAGTACTCCAGGTGTGGCCTCACCAGCGCTGAGTACAGGGGAAGAATCACTTCCCTGGTCCTGCTGGCCACGCTGTTCCTGATCCAGACCAGGATCCCCTTGGCCTTCTTGGCCACCTGGGCACACTGCTGGCTCATGTTCAGCTTCTTGTCAATCCAAACTCCCAGGTCCCTCTCTGCCTGGCTGCTCTCCAGCCACTCTGTGCCCAGCCTGTAGCGCTGCAGGGGCTTGTTGTGGCCAAAGTGCAGGACCCGGACTTGGCCTTGTTGAACCTCATCCCACTGGAATCACCCCAACTCTCCAACCTATCCAGGTCCCTCTGCAGAGCCCTCCTGCCTTCCAGCTGATCGACACTCCCCTCCAGCTTAGTGTCATCTGCAAATTTGCTGATGGTGGACTCAATCCCCCCATCTAAATCATCAGTAAAGATATTAAACAGAACTGGGCCCAACACTGATCCCTGGGGGACACCACTAGTGACCGGCCACCAACTGGATGCAGCCCCATTCACCACCTCTCTCCGGGCCCGGCCCTCCAGCCAGTTCCTGACCCAGCACAGAGTGAAGCTGTCCAAGCCATGGGCTGCCAGCTTTTTTAGGAGTATGCTGTGGGAGATGGTGTCAAAGGCTTTGCTGAAGTCCAGGTAGACTACATCCACTAAAGGGATTCAGTGAACAATTTTTTTCCTTCAAAAAAACACACTCCCCCCCCAAATCCAAAACAAAAGCAAGCTAACAAACAACATCCCAAACCAAACCAAAAAACAACACCCCCTAAACAAATGAAAAAAATAACCAAAAAACCCTTTGAATTAATTGAGGAACAACTGAGTCCCCTCTCCTATTCTACAGTGCTTCTTCATAGAAGACTGATTTCCAAATCAGGCTGGGATGCACATGTAGGATGGACAAAATTGCCTGAAAATATTTCTTATTTTTCTAGAAATATAAGGGTATGTAGCTTTTTTTTTTTCTTTCTAGCAGTGACGTTATTTTCATATGTACAAAGCTGATAAACTTTTGATAGCAGAAAATTACAGCCATTGACACAAAAATAATGTTGCTTCAGTAACAGAAAGAGTTACCTTTACTTAATGTGTTATATATATACTCATTGTAACCATAAGGAATAAGTAATCTCTCTGGGTAGACACAAAGAGCTTTTAATTCAAAGAGACAATAGAAAAGAAAAAGAGGTAGACAAAGAAAATATTATGTCTGAACATCAATACATGTCAACGATTGTTTTGAGCTAGGACCAAGTGTCTTCATTTCCAAATGTAATTTCTTCAAGGGGAATGGTACATGATGCAATGAGCTGGAATCTGGGATCTCTTGAGATCATTCCTCATCTTGGTTACAGACTGTGGTTGTGCAGCTATGCTACTTGCTGGCTGGAGCTATTTTCTCTGTATGACTGTGCTGTATCAGGTCAGCTGTGTGCTCATCAAGCGAATTTGCACTGGAGCTTACTGCCCGCAGTGTACATAGTCTACATTTATTTTTCATGCTGCGCATGACACTAGCTATTAAATGTTTTTGTGTTGTTTGAATAAGATTCAGTAATAGGTGTTGTGTCTTCTCTGTAGAGGTCCTGTAAGACAAATGTATTACACATTTTCTATCTTTATTCTGTCAGTTTTATTGACATACAAAGTAGCAACATGGAATACACCTGTCTGTAAGAGGTTCCGCTTTTCAGTGTAATGCAAGATGTAGTGTGTTCAAGGCGGGATGTTAATGGTAATTAAACACAACTGTTAAATGATTTTCAGACCAATAAGGTTAAAATAGAAAAGCAGTGTCAGAGCATTTGGATTGCTATTTTGTTTCAATTGAAGCTGGGAATGAATGTGTCATATGAATGTGTCAGGCATTGGAATGCCCAGAGAGGTGGTGGATTCACCATCCCTGGAGATTTTTAAACGCAGAATGGACGTGGCACTGAGTGCCATGATCTAGTAAATGGACTGGATTTGGACCAAGGGTTGGACTCGATGATCTCGGAGGTCTTTTCCAACCCAATCGATTCTATGATTCTATGATTCTATGATATATGCTTTCACTTTTCTTTGTTATTATGTATGAAGGATAAAGTATGAAGTAAGTTCATCAAAGCATAGTATAATATACATTGACTCTATAGAATCAGAGACCTAAAATAATTTGCAGCTCTGTCAGTGTTTCAAAGTATATGGCAGAAGAGCACATAAAACCTGGTTATTTTGTGATTGCCTATCATTGGATGGTTTTGCTTTTATAGACTTGATTTGGTCAAGAGAGTCTTAGATGTTCAGAAATATTCTTTATCCTAGAAGAGCAGAGATCTGTAATAATTGAAGCCTTTGAGGTAATGAGACCACACAGATCTTCCCTGTCCCATTTGTGACAGTGTGTGTGCTTCTCGGTCTTCTAAAAAGAGTAAACTTTGGAAAGACTGTAAAGAATTAAGGTTTATGTTTTCTAAAAATGTAACTTTTATCCACAAAGAGATCAAAGTAAGTAAAAAGAGTAAATGTCTTTTATCTTAGAACCCTGACAAAAAAGTTTCCCCTTTCTACAAGTGAAGGGAGACTCCAGAGTCCGACATGAGTAGCCTTCACCTTCTGTCCAATATTGCTGAAGACTATTTTATACCATTTAATGCCCTATTTTGTATGTATATAATACAGCTTTGCATTACTAGTGTCTACAGTTTTACAGGCTGTGTTACAGGGAGCACAACCAGTCAGTCAAGGGCAGGGATTACCTCCCTTCACTCCACACTTGTTAAACCATGTTGGGATACTGCAACCAGTTTTGGGCCTGCTATATGAGCAAAATACTGATCAGAGAACCTCTAGGCTGGTCAGGGAGAGGAGCACTTGCTGTGGGAGAAGAAGCTGAGGAAATGAAGTTTGTTGAGTATGGAGAAGAGTCAGCTTTCAGGCCACCTAACCACAGACTTTCCCTAGCTACAAGAAAGTTATAAAAAAGGTAACAAGTGAAGCTCTTTGCTGTGGGACATGGCAGGAGGACAAGAGACCATTTCAACAGGAGGACAGTCAGACACCAGAGGAGACTGTAGAGAGAGGTTATGAGGTCTCTGTCTTGAAGGTTCTCAGGTACTGATTGGATAAAAATCTGAACAACTTGTTCTCATCTCATAAGTGGTCCTGCTTTGAGCAAGAGGTTGGACCTGGGAGTTGCTTAAGTTCCCTACAACCTGAGCTATCCTAAGGTGCACCCTCTTGTCCATATCTCCTTAGGATAAAAATAGTTTCAATCCCCTTAAATAAAGACAAAATCTGTAAGTAAAGGGCATGACACTTCTTACAGAGAAGAGAGAGTAGAACTTGAAAAAGAGAGATGAAAATCATTGTGAATTATTTTTGTGCATATTGTGTGTTTTGAAACTTCAGTATATTTAGCATATTCTCACAGATAAAGCCTCCTTCTCACAGATAAAACATCCATTCTGAATCGATAATCTGAACACTTTCAGACTCTTTTCAGTACCAACCATGTAGTTCAAGACTCAGCAATTCAGTACATTACACAACAACCGCTGAAGAATGAATTGGATACTGCCCCTACTATGGAAGAAACTCTTAAGGCCATACAGCAGGTGAAAACTGACAAGGCAGCTGGGGTTGATGGGATTCCACCTGGAAGCACAGGAGCCAAGCACTCCATGCTAAATTCAATGAGTTTTTGGTGCGCTGTTGGGAACTAGGCAAACTACCATCAGACCTTTGTGATGCAGTCATCATCACCTTGTATAAGAAGAAGGGAGATAAATCAGACTGTTCAAACTACCGAGGTATTACTCTGCTCTCCATTGCTGGCAAGATCCTGGCAAGAATACTCTTGAACAGACTAATACCCGCTATAGCAGAAGGAATTCTTCCTGAAAGCCAGTGTGGTTTCAGAACCAACAGGAGTACCATAGACATGGTATTTGTTCTCAGACAACTGCAAGAGAAGTGTAGGGAACAGAACAAAGGTCTCTATGCAACCTTTGTTGATCTTACAAAGGCTTTCGATACTGTGAGCAGAAAAGGTCTATGGCAGATTTTGGAACTTTTAGGTTGTCCCCCCAAGTTCCTCAAAATGATCATCTCATTTCATGAGGATCAGTGTGGCCAAGTCAGATATGGTGATGCACTTTCTGAGCCCTTTCTAATAACCAGTGGTGTGAAACAAGGCTTTTTCAGCATGGTGCTCCAAAGGGCCACAGCAGACCTTGATGAAGAAGATGGTGTCTACATTCGATATTGTACTGATGGAAGCCTATTCAACCTAAGGTGACTGAAGGCCCATACTAAGACCTTAAATCATCTTGTCTGTGAGCTGCTTTGTGCTGATGACGATGCCCTCATCGCCCACACAGAAGTAGCTCTGCAGCGTTTAACATCCTGCTTTACAGACACTGCTGAGCTTTTTGGGCTGGAAGTCAGCTTGAAGAAGACTCAAATTTTCTATCAGTCTGGATCTCAGGAAGTCTTCTATCATCCCCATATCACCATTGGCCAATCAGAGCTCAAATCAGTCCAGCAGTTTAATTACCTAGGTAGCCTCATCTCCTTGGACGGTAAGATTGATGAAGAGATAGACAACACGTTAGCAAAGGCGTATAGTGCCTTCGGAAAGCTTCATAAAAGAGTCTGGCGTAATAAACACTTGAAGAAAAGTACAAAGATCAGTGTTTACAGAGCCACTGTGCTGTCTACTCTTTTATATGGTTCTGAGTCATGGGTCATTTACTGCCACCACCAGCGACTCCTAGAACACTTCCATCAACGCTGCCTCCGTACAATCCTAAACATCCACTGGTCAGATTATGTGACTAATACATCTGTTCTAGAACAAGCAGAAGTTACGAGTATTGAGGCCATGTTGCTGAGAACACAGCTGTGCTGGGCAGGGCACATCTCCAGGATGGAGGACTACCACCTCCCAATGTGCTCTATGGCGAACTTGCCACTGCCTGCTGCAAGAGAGGAGCCCTGAAGAGGAGATACAAGGACTCCCTGAAGCAACATCTCAGCCTTGGCCACATTGATCTCCATCACTGGTCTACCCTGGCCTCCAATCAGGAGGTCTGGAGACACACAATCTATAATGCTACTGCTTCCTTTGAGAACACATGCAGGATCACCATGGAAGAGAAAAGATAACCCAGAAAGAATTGTATCTTGCCAATACCATCCAAGGAGTCTTTCTGCTGTGCCTTTTGCAACTGGTCTAGTCTATCTCACATTGGCTTCTTTAGCCACCAGCGCGCCTGTAGCAAATGTGGGTAGAGTCCTTTCCAAATCTTCATTCGCAAAGCCTAGCCATGATGATGATGATGATGATATTTAGCATATATGTAGTTGTTTTTTAGTGTATTTTTTTAAATTGAATATAAACTAAAAAGTGTGAGTATTTAATATTAGGATAATTTATCTGTAATTTCAATCCATTGTTTTGAGAGATTTACTAACAAGTACAATCATCTACGTATCTGAGTAGGAGGGGGGTTAAACCACCTGAGTAGTAGGTTGTTCTTGCATTCTTCATAGATGATGTCTAGAAAGCTCTGGAGAAGTGTCTTTTTCTTGAATACAGTGTGCTAGACCTGATTGCATGTGTGAACATGTGGCTACTTTCTTTTTCTCTCTCCAGATCACTAACTCCTGTTACCTTAGCACAGAAGATAACTTCTTTTCCCAAACTTTTTTTCTTTGTTTCCCTCAGCACCTCTATACATCATCACAGTTCTCTGTCCTTCTACTGCTGTTCCCCCATGGTTTTCTGAGGTGATTGATGTAAAAATCCATTTTCAACTCAAATGGAATTTTGTTTGAAGGGACCTTTAGCTTACTTTTTCTTTGATTTTTCCACTTAAAATTGGCTAAACTTTCTTCACCAAGACTTTTCAATCCCAGTTGCCCAGACTCTGAAATTCTGCTATGATAAAGTACCTCCTGCTGTATTCTATTGCTTTATGAAAACTTGCCAATGAGTCAATAACTTAACTAAGTCCTGGGCTAATTCTAAGCCCTGAATATTCAGACTCTTGCAGATGGCAAGTGGAATTTCAACTGCACCATCTTTGCACAAGTCAATTTTCCACAATCCTAAAAGGAAGAATGTGTGAAATGAAAATGTATTGTGGTTTATTTTAAGATCCTTACTGTGAAATCAGATAGCTTAAAAGGCTCATATTTTATATCAACATGTTGTCACTCGTCCCTATTCTGTATTTGATATCTAGTTGTTTTTTTTTAAATCAGAATTAGTCTTCTGAAGATATTTTTAATAGTAAAATAAGAAGGGAAAACATAAAAGAAAAAATCTTCTTCTGCAACAGTTTATCCACTAGGACACACAAAATGTTTTATCTTATGATTTACGTCAGTGGGAAAAATAATTCCTATGACTTTTGCAGTTGAGATAAGAGATTGATAGTTATTTTTATCTCCTGACCAATATTACATAGAATCCAGAAAAAGATGTGCAAAGTATGATCACACCAAGGCAGTCGTCAAATAAAAAGCTTAGCATCAGGGGGTTTTTTTCAAAAAAAAAAAGAAAAGAAAATCAGTTGTAGGAATGAAGCAGTGTCCTGTCCCCTTATTAATTTCGGAAGATGTGTATGATATTACAAGTGATTTATTCTCCGATTATTCCATGACTGAAAGAATCAAAACGGTGCTCAGCTGGAGCAGTCAATAAGCAGACTAAACATGTGACAGATGCACAGACAACTTCAAAGATGTTGTTACAAGTGCCTGTGGAGATAGTTAAGGAGCCAGATGCTGCTGCTTTATATCTTCCACAGCTCAGCCTGTGTCCTGTGATCACCTTCCAAAGAGGGTGTGTGGTTCAATATGCTGCAATAAACAACATTCCATCTAGTGAGTGTTTGCCTCTTTAGTTCCTTCAGCACTCATTTAGCACAGGTACACAGGAACCATAGGTGAGTACATCTGTGTACTTATATGTGTGTGTGTGTGTGTGAGTGTATGTATGTAAACTGACACATACTCACACATGACCCCTGACCTTCTCTGTCTTATATTCTTTCATACCTGTTAGGCAATTTAAGAGATATATTTTAGAGTTTATCTGGGCATAGATTACTATACGGTGCTTTATAACAAAGAAAAAACAACAAAAAAACCTCCACAAGATGTTTTGAGTGTACTCATTAGTTTGTATGTGCATGGTAGACATAGTTTATTTTTGTTTAAGTTATTTCAGAGTAAATGTAAACAATTTTTTTTTGCTAGCCCTTTCTTTGTCCTTGTCAAAAAGGAGATCAGCCGACTGCTTCCTGTAGCTGTCTCTTGCTTGCTTGGCCACAAGAGATGCTTTGTCTTTCCTACAGTTTTAGATTGCATTTCTCTGCTTAAATCCTTTTATATTGCCATCTTACTTGTTAGCCAGTATAGAAGAATAATCTAACTCTACATCAGGAAAAAGAGTCACGTCCTGTTAGGAGAAAGGCTCAAAAAGTGATAATTGTTATAATTTATTCTAAGCTTCTATTTTACACAATCCATAGGAACTTCCTGTATTATCTCCTGTTCAAAAAAAACCAACCAAGCAACCAAAAAAACCCACAACAATAACAACAAAAAAAACCCCAACAACCTAACAAAGCCCCAAGAAAAAAAAAAAAAAAAAAAAAAGGCAAGGAAGAAAGAAAAAAAATTAAAATAGAAAAAAAATCAGTGAAAAATCTACTTAAATTGTTCCAGTCAACCAGTTCATCTTTGTGAAAAGTTTGCACTCTATTTTTGAACTGAGTTCATATAGTACTGAAGTCTGTCACTTAAGCCATTTTAAAACTTTAGTGTAAATAACCG
The DNA here is from genome assembly GCF_001604755.1 of Lepidothrix coronata. Taxonomy (NCBI): domain Eukaryota; kingdom Metazoa; phylum Chordata; class Aves; order Passeriformes; family Pipridae; genus Lepidothrix; species Lepidothrix coronata. The sequence goes on from NW_016690217.1 coordinate 7,867,215, forward strand.
TTGACTAGGAACTGTCAATTTATCCATGACTCTGCTTACTGAATATAATCATATTACTCCAATTGAAAATTAGCAACAAAATCACAGTCTAATAACTTTATGAAGAAAATTTCAGTTCTGTCCAATTAATGTTAAATAAATTTGGGGTAAGAAATTATTTCAGATGTATTTCAGCAGAATATAATCTCATTTTCTGTTCAAAATTACAGAGAGACTTGGCAGTATATTTTTGATTCGTGGTATATTGACCTTCCTCAATGACATCACAGTTAATTAATGTTTCAGTGGGTGAAGATAGGATGAATTTTTTTGCCTGATGAGATGGGATAAATTCACCTCACCTATGGAGTCCCAAAGGCTTTCCTTGTTGTCACAGTACTTCTAAGAAATACCTGAATGGAAGTACTGCTCTTTAGTGTCATATTTTGCTCATTTTTATAAAAACTGCGTATAATTTTTGGCTATATGGTATTTCAAATCTGGGCTGTGCATACTATGAGTAATATTTTTATTGTATTGTGGATATTATGAATTATGGTATATTATATGGGACTGCAGATATTATGCAGTAATACAAAATAGTTGGACGGAGAAACTTATCAGTCAGAAAGATGGACGCTTTTTGTGCTCAGTGTTTTTGTGAAATTTCATTTTGAACCATCTTTTTTTTGTTGGTGGACTACCTCTCCACCCAGGCCTTGCTATGTACGTGTTGGTAAGCATAAAAGATTTAGTCTAACTCTGATGGTGGTAAGTGGGTATAAATTTTCAGGGCTGTTTTAGCTAGGTCAGTAACTTGTCTATTTTATGTACTAGTTTTGAATCTTTTCTTAATATGTTGACTGTGCTATAAAGTACATATTTCAGTGCACTTTTTATGGTTACTCTGCAATGTGTATGACTAAGAATGCCTGTAATAACTTGTCCTATAAAGTTATTTCCAGATTACACCAAGCGATGCAGGTGATACCCTTGAGGGAAGGGATGACACCTGGAGGCACCTTGACAGGCTTGAGGAGTGGACCCATGTGAACCCATGTGTCTTACACCTGAGCTGGGGCAATCCCATGTATCAATACAGACTGGGGGATGAACAGACTGAGACCAGCCTTGAGGAGGACTTGGAGGCACCAGTGGACAAAAAACTGGACATGATCTGGCAGTGTGAGCTGTCAGCCAGGAAAGCCAACTGGCTGGGCTGCATCAAAAGAAATGTGGCCAGTAGGCTGAGGAAGGGGATTCTCATGAGATTCCACCTGAACTACTGCATGCAACTCTGGGGACCACCACACAAGAAAGAAGTGAATATGTAATAGGAGGTCCAGAGGAGGCCATGGAGATGCTCAAAGGGCTGGAGTACTTCTACTTCTACTCTCTCTGAGAGAGCTGGGGATGTTCAGCCTAGAAAAGAAAAGGAATTGCAGCTTTTAAATATATAAAGAGGGATTACAAGAAAGACTTTTTACCACTGCCTGTGCTAACATGGAGAGGAGTTTTTTAAACAGTTTTAAACCAAGAGAGAATGGACTTAGATTAGATATCAGGAAGAAATTCTTGACTGTGAGAGTGGTGAGGCACTGGAACAGGTTGCCCAGAAAAGCTATGGGTGCTCCATCCCTGGAAGTGTTCAAGCCTAGGCTGGGTTGAACAACCTGGCTCTGAGCAACCTAGTCCAACGGAAGATGGCCCTGACCATGGCAAGGGTGTTACATCAAGATAATCTTACAGGTTCCTTCCATTCCAAATCATTTTATATGATTCTCTCTATATAACTTAGATTAGATATAAGGAAAAAAATCTTATGAGAGTGGTAAGACAGTGTAACAAGTTTCTTAGACAAGTTATGTATGGCCTCCTTGGAAACATTCAGGAACAGGTAGGTCACAACCTTGGACAATGTGAACTAGGTGTCTGTGCCTATAGTAGGTGTTAGGCAAGATAGTCTTTAATGAAAATTATGTACTTGGAATTGCAGCCTTGTTTTCTCATGCTTTCGTTGTGGGAACATGGTCCTGCAGCCTACTGGCAGCCTTTGTTTATGTCATGGTTTGGGAGCTTCAAAAATCTAATTCTCTAGTCAAAGCCCCTTCCCACATCTCAACCTAGTTGTGTTTTTTCCAGACAACCACATGAGACTTAAAGTGGGGAAAGGGAATATATTACAATGACTGTACAAATAAATATTATAATACATTATACACACGACCACAACTATCTCTACCATGACATAAGTATTTACAATGGATCCGATCTCTTTTCCCCTCCAAATAAAAGTCCACGAGGGAAGAAGGAAAGATCCTTTCCAGTGAGAGCAGTAGTCTCTAAGGTAGCAGGCTTTCTTCCTCTCATGCATGCAGCAGCTGTAACTGGATCTCTGCCAGCACTCACGAGGGGGGTATCCAAGCCCCCTCGGCCCCGTCGTCTCCAAGCGAGGGGTCTTCCATGGACTGCATTTCCCAGGACAAGGGCGCTATCACCACGTCATATCACGAAGCTCATGGGTCTTCGCAATGGTCCTTATCTTCAGGGGACTCAAGCCCCTTTGCAGAGCTCCTGTGCTCTGCCTCAGGCTGCCAGCTTGGCAGCAGTGGCGAGGGGGAAGCCAAGGTCACTCCCTCTGCATTCCTCTCGGAGCTTTTTAGCTCCTCTCTCTCCAGTGCTGCATGTTGCATTTTAGGACTTCCATCCAGTAGGAGTCCACCACCCCAACTTAAGAGGGGTCTCAAAGGACTTTTGGGGGGTCTGGTTCAGTTCTTACCCTCAAAACTCTGTGTAGAGCTCAGTCCTGCTCTCTCTCTTCATTAGACATCTCTGTGTCTTCTTGCCTGGCTGCAAGCTGCCTCTGCTGCTTTCTTATCTCTTCTGGCTCTCTGCCACCGCTCCGGCCAGTGTTGTTCTGCCGCTGCTGCTGCTGCTGCTCACAGTGAAGAAACATCCCCTGGCTCAGCCACAGACACTTATTCCAGTCTTACATTGTTCCAAGTCTCTGCAGCCCCCAGCCGGGGCTGGAGGGGGCTCAGAGGCCCCAAGGGGCTCTGAGCCCCTTCCTAATGGTGTCAGAACATAGCTAGCACTTCTACTACCAAACTACAACTAACCTTCTCTTCCGTTTGCTTGTGGTATGTTTACATTTCGCAGAAGTGCTCATTGGTTAAAACTTCAAAACTTCCAGGGTCACCATCCCCTGGGGTTTTACCACTTTATAACTACAGGGGGAAAACTGTTTTCCCCCACCACAGTTTAAAACTCCTTTAATAATTCAGATGATAAGGTAAACCCTTAGAAGCCGTTTCTGATAGAAATATTCAGAAATTTCTTTCATAATTTCTGGCATTGGACAGAGTTTATGTGTTGGTAGGGGATGGTGGGGAGATGTGTTTGGACATTCCTTGAAACCTATTTACCAGTAGAAATAAATTAACTGGTTTAGAAACCTTAAATCCATCAATAAATTTAATTGAGAATAAATTTAATAGAAAACTGTGTATAGCATATGTTTTTCAGTTTTAAATAAAACATTCTGTTTTAGTTATGTATGCTAAGAATATATATCAGTTTACTTTGAAACAAATTCCAAGATGTCACCACCCCAGGAAACTGTGTATTTTATTAATTCTCAACCCTAAATTTGAGGATTATTTAAAAAATGAAACACTTTCATGTAATTATCTTCATGAAAAGGGGTGCTTATAAGTGAAAAATAAAGAGCAAAGGATATTTTTCTTTCTAATGTAAACATCTGGCAGTATTCCTTGCTTACACAATTAATGGGCATTTAATTGGCAATGATCGGTTTATTGCAGCAATATGAAGTGAATATTTCCCCAGTAACAAACAGCTGTTGCAAGAATTTCACAGCAATTTAGCAAACACCAGGTGATATATGTATCCAGAATGAAGTCTTCTATCTCTGAGCGAAGAGAGTAGCAGTGAATCAGAGAAAGTCGTAAAAGGATGGACTGCTAGATTTATATGATTTTCTTTTTTTTCCCCACAACTTCTGTTGTTTATTGTTTCTAAATCAACCTCAGTAGAATAACTTAATAATTAAATTAAATCCAGTGGATTCGTACAGCAGCATTAGAAGAAAAGTCTCCATTTAAACCCAGAAGGCATTCAAAATAAACTAACTCTGAGACTGTATTTTAAAATGGCACTGTCTTATTAGAAATTCAACTATAAAAGCCCTCTGAATTTAGAATGCCTATGTCTTGCTATAGACCACTATTTGAATCCATTGCACAGGGAATGCTCACACAAACTTGTACTATTCACTGTTTGTAAGTTAGACAATGCAAGAATTACTATTCACTATTTTCTTAATTTCTATAATTTCTATGAGAGTTCTAACACAGCAGTTTGATTCATCTGGAGTTTTTAAAAAAAAACCAAAACCCACACAGAAAAAATTGGCTTCATTCACAAATTACTGACAAGTAAGTAAAAATATAATTATTTCTACCAGCTGTCTAAAATTAAATGTATTACTTTTTAATTTGTGTTGCTTGTGAGCAGCTTTTGTATTATGGTTTAAATAAAGTTTTTCATCTTTCATTATGTTCTCTCATTACCAATTTAGTGTAATGATAATAGCTATGTGAACTTTGTGTTACTCTGCTTTTGGCATAGATTAAAATGCACATTTTATGTGTAACATACAGGGCAGTACTGTGATTTTTGAAAGGATGGTTTCACTGGTGAGGAAAGCAATTTTACTTCTGCAAAATGCCTTGTTTACTATGCTATTTTGTATTAGCCTATGTCACAGTTCGAAAACAATACACCAAAATGAGCAAAGATTCAAAAGACAGTTTATATAACAATGCTTTCATTTTTTTGTGTTCTTGTTCCACAATAATTCATCTCCACAACAAAAGCAGACAATCATCTTCTATTGTGCTTTTCTCCATTAAGATTCCTATTCTCGATATAACAAAAGGAAGCTGCCTAAGTAACAGGAATATTCTTACATATTTAAATCAATACATTGATCAGGCTCAACAAACAACTCTTTAAATCATTAATATAACAATGCAGTTTTTTGTTTATTCATACGTATTAATATCAGATTACACCACTGTTGTTTATAATCTTCTAGAAAATACACAACAATGCATGTTAAAGAGATGTTTTGCTACATTCCATTAGTCAAATATTGTATCTGGTTATTTTGCCTCATCAATAATGTGTAATTTTCGAAGTGAAAATTCCCTACGGTATAGATGATTGTAAGTATATTTTCATCATGTTGTAAAAGAACCTGACAATAAGTTAGGCAACCATTATCGAATTGAATTTTCTTAATATCTTCTTGTTAAACACTTACGAGGCATTAATTGATTGTGAAGACTCAATACCTGTTTTAATTCATAATCCACAATGTCAATAGCAAATGGTTTTGAATTTTGGCATATGTAGTCTTATTTAAAGTATTCCCTTTCTTTTTTCCTTAACTGTTTTCTTCAAAGTTATGTAAGTAAATTAGTTGGGTTTAGGCAATAGCAAACTACAAGTAGAAGTTTTTATAGCAGTGATTTATGAGATGATCAATAACTCTTCTATGCACTACAAATAAAAAGCCTATGTAGTTTCCGTGGTATTTTGGTTGCCATTATATGAGAAGAAATGTGAGAATAAACCAGTGCACTATTGATTATTTGACCAAAGCTATTTAGAGTAGTTCAAGTTTTTCACAAGTGAAAGACAGTACCTGCTGTTACCTGCTTGGTAACTTGTTACCTGCCAACAAATCAGCCAGTACATGCTTGGCTTCAAGCTGGTTTGGAAAGGATGCACTACAGGATGGATGAATGGTGAAGTGTAATACAGAGAGACAGACCACTGGCCATAGGAAAGCACAGTTTCATTTTTAAAAACTCAGTACGGTACTTAAAAACCCTCTGTTGCTCTTGAAAAATGTGGTCAGTATCTGATTAGGTTCTGCACGGTTTTTATTACAGGCCTGTTAATGCCAAGTTTTCCAGAATTATTGTCACCTATGAAGAGAGTTTCAACTATTTTCAGCATTTTGTACTCTGCATTGGAAAACAAAAGGCAACTTATATTTATCTAAATGAACTGATGTCTTTAAGGCAGATAAATGTCTATATTTCCGAATTATTTTTGATTTTTTAAGTGGACCAGTTTCTCCTTGAGAGATCTCCCTATCAGTAATAAATGAACCCTATGTACACCTGTTGTCTACCAGTTTGTTCCCTCTCATAGTCTTGGAGAGAGAATCTGCAAGTTGGAGTTGTCCCAAATTAAAAAGCAAATTGAAACTTAGAGGTAATATACTTGAAAAATCTGCTACAAGCTTTCTTTTAGCTTTCTTGTAAAGCCTTTACCTGAAGGACACTTCTTCTGACTATTTAGTTTCATACCAGTGTTTGCTATTTAGATCATACAGGGAGTGGATAATTCACAGATAGCAGGGATTCAAGTCATGACTTGCACATGAGAATTAGGTCCCAGGTCTAGAGAACTTCCTGCAGATTTAATTAGCTTTCTACTTACTATCAATCCTGAGGCTTGGTTTGTGTAGAGTAAATCAGCTTCTTTTTGTCAGAGGCAGAGTAGCAGTTCAAACTTGCAATAACTGCATCTGAAATGCATTGTTCAGAAAAAAAAAGAAAGGCAAGAAACATCTGAAAGAATTCAAGAAGATTCCTGAATAAATTTTTCAGATCTGGCAAGCAAATCCACAAGACAAAGGAAAAAAGCCTTTCAGTCTTTTCTATTGCGGTTGACATCTTAACTCTGAGTGTTAGCTGCAGTTCATTAATACTGCCCTATGTTGCTTACGAAGTGCCGTTTAGTGGTCAACACTGATAAGGTTATTTGTCTAAGAAAGGTAATTTTAGTTTCTATATTCTTACTAGTCATCTGAGCCATTACAATTTATTTTCCTTTATCAATCAAGAAAAAAAATTTCTGAAGTTGTATTTATAATATTTCTTAATTTATTTCATGTACCTTGAACAATGTAGTCAGTTGACCTATTTTGCTTTGTTTTCACTTTTTGATGCAGCATAAAATCAAAATTGTGTGGCCAAAAGTTTTTTGTGGAATACGAAAACTATAGCAGTATTCTTAGTAAGTATATATATTCTTAAGTTAACTCTGATAATCTTGTATTTACTTGTTTGCTCCCTTTTAGGAGTAGATTTTCTTGAAAGAAACTGTAATCACTAGAATGGAAATAGTTTATTTCCATATTTTCCTCTTAATGTATAATAATTTTAATTTTTCATGTTAAATAAGTGGTACCCTCTTCCATATATATACACATGAGGTTCTTGAATCTTGCAATTGCAAATATTCTGTTTAGAACCTACAGAGGAATTCAGTCAAATATTTTCTTTGTAATATTTCTAATATTAGCTACTATAATCTGTTACTTACTTTAAGCAGGTGATACAGTATCTAATACAACCAAAATTCCATATGCCAAATCAATATCCATAACCACAACCCCAAAATTATGTAATAAACTAATTAAGGTTGTTGCAGAATAAGAAAATGAGTTTAACACTTAAAGCACTTTTAAAAACCTATATATTGGCATATGTAAGCCCTCTAACTGCTAGACATGCAGTACAGTCAGGTTATTTACTGATATTAGTACATTTACTGTTCTTGATTAAAGAAATCTTGACTGTATGGATGTATCAGGTGGAGTTTTTCCTAATAAAAGAGTAAAATCATTTTGATCTCCAACAAGACCACAAATAGCTTACCTGGAACACTTCCCTTTAAAGCAGAGGATTGGAAAAAAATTGCTACTCACAATTCTTTCCACGGTGCTAATTTCTAGGAGGCACATTATCTCTTCTACTTTCAAAATAAAGAAAGAAGCATCACATTTCTTTCTGTGATGAGTGTGACTAACTTCATGCATACTATGCAATAATTTATTTTGTTCTCACAAACTTCTGTTTTTGAGAAAATACAAGGTTTTCTACCAAGTTATGATCTTTTCTGCTTCTACTATTAAACTCTATTAAAACAAGTACTTCACTTAACTTTAAAAATTTATTTTACAAAAATGTTAGTGTGACTGTCTATTTTAGAAAATTAGTAAGGAAAACAAGGGATTACTATTTTCACCTTCTTATGCAGATGGGTCAAGATCATGACTTGCTCATGGGTAGCCAAGGCAGATGATAAATGTAACATATTTGATGTTCAGTTGCTGCATGTCACACTACCTCACACAGTAGTCTGGCAGGATATGTGCTACAGAAGCACTCCAATGTGGCAGTGTTGCCCGTGTGAAAGAAAAGTTAAATTTAGCTTTTTTATTTTAAAAAGGTGCTTATGTTGCTCTGCAGATATACAAAGATGTGAAGAAAGTAGAAAAAATGCTCAGAAAGTAACAGCTGTTTTGGAATCTTCCCTCACCACGAAGTATTATGCTGATTATTAATGGACTCGGAAAGCAAGATTTCCAGAGAAAATATTCATGATGTTGCTCAAAAATTCTCTTCTTTCTCAAGGTCCATCTGGTGTTTATAAAAAGGCCTGTCTTTGGGCTTCCTTTTCCTCTTTTTTTCAAGTACAGGGATAAAATAGCCGAGACAAGCCTATGTTGTCTGAAGCGAAGGGATATTTATTATTTAAAAAAAAAAATTGATGACATAAAGGAAAATTTTCCTGTAAAATTTCAGCAGGAATGTGTAAACATAGTCACAATCTGATTTGGAAATAGGAATAGGGTTAATGCTAAAGAACTCAATATGTCAACTTTATATCTTACCACAAATATAGCATTTCAGCAGGTGATTAAGCACAATGGCAAAACATCTGTTCTAGAAGCAATGCAGGGGGAAGCCTGCCACCTCATGAATTAGCAGAATAAGTCCAGATTTCAAAGTCTTAGTTAAGAACAGATTTACCTCAACCTGGTTGTTTCAGTTCACTAAGCCCTTGGCTAACTGGTTCTCGAGACTATGAATAAAGAAGAGTTGCATGTACTGAGGGTTACAGATTCCAGATGCTGTACTGCTTGCCATCATATATTTAAAATGAAATGCAGCTGCATAGTCTTATATCAAATTTGCATATTTCATAGTGTTCAAAAAAGCAACATTGCTTAGTCGAAGGAACACAGTTGGACTTGTACAGGGTTTAAGGATTTCCTGAACCAGTAGTATAAGCTAAGAGGAGAATATTGCTGTTATATTTTCAGTGGGAAAGTTAAAAATTGATTAAATATTTACCATATAATAGTGCTGTGTCTCAAAGACTATCATTATTTACCTTCATCCTGCAGCATTGATCATGTAATTTTTACTCCAAAGTTTTTAGACTTTTCTGATCAATACTATCTGTGTCCTTTTCAGACAAGAAAGATGTTGTCATGGTTTGAGATCCCCAAAATCTAATTCCCTAGTCCTAGCCCCCTGTCACATCTCAATTCAATGTGAGATGGGTTTTTTCCAGACAAAACACCAGACTCAGAATGGGGAAAAGGGAATATATTACAATGACCGTACAAATAAATATTATAATACATTATACACACGATCACAACTATCCCTACCATGACATAAGTATTTACAATGGATCAGATCTCTTTTCCCCTCCAAATAAAAGTCCATGAGGGAAGAAGGACAGATCCCTTCTAGTCTCTAAGCAGGAGTATCTTCTACAGCAGCAATCTGTCTTCTTCACATGCAGCAGCTGATAGCTGGATTTCTGCCAGCACTCACGAGGGGGGTATCCCCCTCGGCCCCGTTGTCTCCAAATGAGGGGTCTTCTGTGGACTACGTTCACCCCAGACAAAGGTCGTTCCACCACGGTCATACCATGAAACACAGGAGGTCTTCGTGGCGGTCTGGTATCTTCAGGAGAGTTAAGCCTCTTGCAGAGCTTCTGCGCCCTGCCTCAGGATAGCTGCGAGCTTCTTTGTAGCTTGCAGCAAGGGAGGGCCCCCAAGGTCACCCTCTCTGCATTCTGTCCTGGCTGAACTCTCAGGATGACTGAGCTTCTTAGCTCTTCTCTGCAGTGCATGTCGCACTTCACCCCTCCCTTCGAGGACGTGAGGGGTTTCCAAGGAGTTTGGGGGGTCTGGTTCAGTTCTTACCCACAAAACTCTGTAGCTCTGCTGCTGACTCTCTTTTTCTCGGCTCTCCTTCCAGGAGTCCTTTCTGTGGTGCTGCATGCCTCTGTTGCTGCTTCTTATCTCTTCTGGCTCTGTGTCACCATTTCTCTGGTCAGTGTTGGTCTGTCACTACTCCTGCCGCTGCCCAGGGTGGAGAAAACATCTCCCAGCATAACTACAGACACTTAGCCCAGTCTAACACTGTTCCAAGTCTCTGCAGTCCCTCCAGCCGGTGGCCGGGGGCCAAAGCCCGAAGGGGCTCAGAGCCCCTTTCCTCGTGGTGTCAGAACATGGCTACCACTTCTACCACACAACTACAACCGCTCTCTTCTGGTCTGGTTGTGGTATGTTTATATTTCGCGGGAGCGCAGATTGGTTCAAATCTCCAGTGTCACCACCCCTTGGGGGTTACCACTTTTTCTTAGCTTCAGGGGGAAAACCTGGTTCAAACCACTACAGATGTGTATTTTCATCTGTCAGGAAATTAGTGCCGTATGTGCACAGGAAATATGGGGAATGGCCAATGTTTGAAGTGAAAGGAAAAAAAAATGGGATACAGTACTTCATGGCAAGGGAGGCTTCTATATTCTTTTGCACAGCACTTACATCCTTTCACCTTGCATTTGTTAACAACAGAACTTTTATAAGTCAGTGAATGATCATCCACATTCTTGTTATCAGTAAAATGTTTTGAAATTTATCATATATTTTTCCTATTGTATAGGTGAAAATTTTTTGATTGCCTGACTGATGCATTTTTTCAGCTGCTTTGCACACATGACTTGCTCGTAAACAAAGTTTTCACAGTGACAGTTGATGATTAGCTCTTGAGCCCCTAAATATTCCTGTTACCATTTTCAAAATAAAAGAGCAGTTGCTCAAGCACTCTGTAGTAAATCTCTTAAAAACAAAACACAGCAGCACAATGTATCATTTATCACAATGTAATTTGTATTTGGAAATATTTTCTTTGCATTACTGAAGGGTCAAACAAGGTTTACTAATTTTCTCATCTTCAGTACTGAGATCCTCATACTCATTGGCTTGCAATTTAAATATAACCTTGAATTTTCTGCTAATCTCAGCATTCCAATCACACAGCTCCATCAGATGTAGTTGATGATGAAGATGTTAACTAGACATTGACTAGGGTCTTTTGTCACTTTAAAAATCATACATATACAAATTCGACAGAATTAACAGGATTAATTAGATGTTGTTAGTACTTTAGAATGATAGTTCCTGCATTTCCTAACAGGGTTAAGATCATCAGGGTGAGATTAATGATGATGCACACTTGGAACAAGGAATAGTCAAAGTAATTGCCCACTGATTGCTATATTTGGCCTCAGTCAACTTCATTTACTGTGGTGTTTCTGAGTTTCCCATGGAAGAGGAAGTCTTACGTGGGTGTGCAGCAGCTGAAGGTTTTGCAGGTTCTGCAGGTTCTGATGAAGTCAAAGGTTAGTGCAAGCTGCATTTATACCCCTTCGCTGATACTGAATCAAAACCTACTGGTTAACTAGCTGATGATACCTGATGCAAAAAGCAGTGCTGGGAGTCAGTTTGTTGTTTCGACAGTCAGACCCTGATCCTGAAAATGCTGGGAATGGTGCTGTTTATCCTCAAAGAGTTACCCATGAAATAAGAACAAAGTGTTTAAACCTACATCCATAAATTTCTACTTGTGCACAACCTGTTCTTCACATAAATGTAGGCTTCGTAACCAAAAGGAATGCATAAATAAATTACCAAAATGAACTGTGCTGATGTAGCGTGCACAGCTTATCTTAGCTTTTGTGCTGAAATCATGCATTGCCTCTACCATCCCTAGTTCTCCAAGGTTTTCAAGGAGAAAGCTAAATTGGAGGCCAGTATGAATTTCCTTACTGACATAGAACTTGACAAATGACAGTCTTTAGATACCTGATAGGAAATATTGAACACTAGTTTACGTTTCAAATCCAGTTGTCCTTCTTGACATTTCCATCAGTTTAGGATCAACAACCTGAAATAGTTTGTTAAAAATAAGTGCCTAAAGATTTTGCTTTCAGGACTCAGCAAAAATCTTTAATAAAATACAGTTAAAATTTGTTTTCTGCTACTTATGTTTCAAAAGAGTGCCACTTCCACCAGTCATATTCCATTTTTGAAGGGATGTACCCAATTCTCCCATCATGCTGTGCTACAGAGGAAATATTTTCTACAAGTAAACTAGGAAAAGGAAACATTAAGGACATTTCTTGTTCAGTCTAGGGATTAGACTATGAAAGTTTTAGGTCCTCTGTGAGCCTAAACTAAAGTTTTCATAACCATGATATGAATTAGGAGATCTTCAGAGTCATAGAGTAAATTCCAGTTCCTAAAATATAACTGAATGCTAATCTGGACATCTTTTTTTTTCAAATGGAGGCATTTGAATGGGTTGGATCCACATCTCTACAAATCCCATACAATGCCCTACTCAAGTATTTAAATTACATTTCTTTAAAGTATTGAATATAGGATACTCATCCCCACTGTTATGTTGTTATGTCCTGCTGTTTCAAACTAGGAGACCTAATCCTCATGAGGATCACACTGTAAACTGTCTATGGGAGATTTGCGTTTGCCAAATGCAGAGCTGAGGCTGACATCACTGTGATAATAATCAGTGATACCAGTGGTCCTAGGATCACTGCCTCCAGCAGACAGTCACTTTCATGACCAGTGGTTTAAAATTTGGGTAGTCGTAGTTGCTTTCTTTGTCTTTTCTTTCCTCTTCAAATGGACACTTGGGAAGTCTCAGAGCGTCTTATGCGTGATGGTTTAACTGACCAGCTCTGAGGACAAGATTGGTAGAGAGGTGCAGTAAGAATGTGTGTGGCTTTGGGAAAAATTAGTGAAAACAATTATGACTGTTCCTTAACACTCAAAGCTTTAAGAAATGCTGAAACAATAGCCAGCTCTGTTTGAGAACTGGTTGTGGTAGAATTCAAAATATAAGATTGAACCTTTCGCAGATTTCACAGAATGATTAGGATTACTATATATTTTAAAGAATATTCTGAGTCCAAAGGGACCCACAACTCTTAAGTGAATGGCCCATACAGGGATCAAACCCACAATCATGATATTATTAGCACCATGCTCTGATCAACTGAGCTGATCTCAGTGTCAGAGAAGTGTCAGCTGATAATATGTACAGATAGGTGAAGCTTTGTGCCCTTGTAAGGAAAATTAAAAGATTTCTGCCAGGGCTGAAACAATATTAAAATGCCCCCAGTCAAATTAGCCAACAAGAAATAAATACAATTGGAATTCTCCCACTCTCTGACAACAATTATTGAAGTAGTTTTTTCAATTAAGAAGAAAGAGATTAATATAAAGCTTTGCAGTAAGCAACACTGTAAGTTACAGAAATGAGGTGGAATTTCGCAGTTCAAACACCTATAAGTCTTTCAAAAGATAGGTAGCTCCTAAGGGATTGCCTCTTCTACCTATGTTAAAACCTACTCTCAAACAGTGGTGATAACAACTAGAATGCAATTTAAGATGCTCAAGTATTATAAACACAAGTTTATATTCTAAGACAAGTACATATTTTTATTTATATATTATATAATTTATATATACATATTATATAATTTTATACATACACACACATATATATACATATAAGGAGGAAAATGAGATTCCTCTGGAGAAATCACAGCTATATCTGGCCAGTAGGAATAAATGTGATGAAGTTGCTCTCATACATTTTTAACTATCCTGTAAACTTAATCACTTATCCTGGTTTGGAGGCATCCTTCCTTCATCTCAATAAAAGTAAGATTAACACATAGAAAATGACTACGCAGGCTTTTGTCATTTTATGATGAACAAACAAGAGGAGCTTAGAGCTGTAGCGCAGTCCCAAAGATGTGACATCACTGGCATAAGTGAAGCCTGGTGGGATGAGACCTGTGATTGGAGTGCCCTGTTGGACAGTTACAGGCTCTTCAGGAGGGTTAATCAGGGCAGAAGAGGCTGAAGAGTGGCATTTTATGTAATGGAAGTGCTATAATGTGTGGAGGTCACAGTTGGCAATGGCATAGTTGGGAGCCTCTGGTAAAAATCAAGGTACAAACAAATAATGTGGATGTCATTGTGTGAGTCTACTATACACCTCCCAACCACGACAATGATGCTAACTGTAGCCCCTTTGAGGAACTAAGGGACTCTTCCAAGTCAACTGCCCTTGTTTTTATGGAGGACTTGAACTTGTCAGAAATTGGGAGCATCACACATCTGGTATAACTTGGGCCAGAAGATTCCTAAAAAATCTGATGACAACTTTATGGAATAGGTCCTAAAGGAGCTGACTTGGAAAGATGCCCTCCTTGATCTGCTGCTTGTCTAGAGGTGACTTTACTTTTTTGTCTATAACAACAGGTCTAAACTTGTGTCAGAAGACTTGGAGCTTAAAAACATTTTATAGTTTTTGAAAACAAGAAATTCAAAAAAGAAAAAAGTACTCCAAGAGACATACTTTTTGCAGGGGAAGATGTTTCTTAACATGCACAGTGGTGTAGTTCAAAAAGTAGGAGTGGAATAGGAAGGTGCAATTTTGTCAGCTACCAGGTTCTGCAACCCAGACTGAAACTGGGCTCATTTGAGTTATGAGCTGCATATAGATACCAAAACCATGAAAGCAGGAGGGAAAACATTGTTAATCAAAACAAGAAAGAGAGCTGTTCCAGCTAGGGAATGACTCCTCATATGATATAAATGACAAGGTTTCTGGTTTGGTCCATTCAGAATATTCATTCAAGAAATGGCGTAATCAGAGTTTCTTCAAGAATCCATTTCATGGTGAGCTTGGTCTTTTATTCGCACAGGGAAAGGAGAGGAGAGAGAGGGAAATCTTCTATTATGCCTCGTCCTCTGTACCTTAACAAAATAACTGTCTAAAGTAGGTTGATGGAGGAGAATTTCTTTCCCTGCACCTGAAGTATGCAGCTCACCTGAGTGTGGTGCATGTTCATGAGGTTTCAGGAGCTGATTTCAACAGCTGATTTGGACTTTTTTGACTATCCGCCTTCTGTCAGCGTAGCTTTGACTCTAACCAAGTCTACAAGGTTGTTTTTCAGGTAAGATTATATACATTCCTTGGAGGTTATTAATATTTTATTTTACTACCTAGTTTGGTTAGCTAAATTAGCTGACTGATCTCCTAGTGTTAACAGAGAAAGTGGTCCTTAAGGTGATTTTCAAAATATCAACCTAACTTAGACTGTGAATAGCCTCCTGAGGGGCTTTATCATGTATCCATTGATACGGATTGAACTTGAAATACTCATGCAAAAAACCCCTCATCCTTCGTTCCTGCAGTAGTATTCTCAATATTTTCTTGAGAACAAAAGTTTGCAACATACCTTTGTTTGTACATGCACATATTAAAATGCCTGTGACTGTCAAAACTCAGTAGTTCATTCTAACACCTTCTTCACTGTCCATATTTAATAATCTTAATAATCTTAAAATTCTTGCTTCATGAAATTCATTCTTTGATGCAATAAAATACAGTTGATAATGGGACTCAGGATCATGCTGAGGATCTGTTTCTAATTTGTATGCCTAAGAGGGACATGCCAATGTGGAAAACTTTGAATTCTGACCCTTGAAGACTCAACCTAAACATTGTATTAGCTTACAATTGTACTTTATGCAAATTTATCTTTTTCTAAACTGATTCATTATAAATTTGCCCAAGTCTACTTTCTAATCTTGATGGATATATTCTAATTAGGAAAACTGATTTGTATCCCAAGTGACATAAATTAAAAACTTAAGGATAAATACACACCTAATTGACTGATGGCATGTTGAGGATATTTGATTTGCAGATGAGAGTTCATGGAGGTTATATGATAGAAAGCTATGTGAAAACATATTGTTGTGATGTGGATTGTATTTTGCCCTGCAAAGATATAGTTATTTAATATTAGTAGTAGCTGAGTTGATTAAATCATTAGGGTACAGTTGATGTTTGCTGTTTGCTGTTTGTTATGAAATTACCTCTCACATATTACATAACATTTTCTGTTTATTTATCTGATTGTGTACACATAGTTTCATCAGAACTTTGTGAACCTGATGATACCCATGTTTGCTTAATATTTGACAAGCACGAATTCAAAACCCTCTAGGCTCACCAGGCCTGTTTCCATAATCCTTAATTGGGAAAAGTAAGCCTTGAAAGCTTTGAAATACCATGCTGAAATTGAGATCAGGGGCTGGCAACACTGTCAAAACTCACTGTGTAAGCCCACAAACAATAACATATAACTCCCTCCATGTTTCACCTCCTCCCAGTATTTGACTGATAGTCTAAA
Organism: Lepidothrix coronata; assembly: GCF_001604755.1. Classification (NCBI taxonomy): domain Eukaryota; kingdom Metazoa; phylum Chordata; class Aves; order Passeriformes; family Pipridae; genus Lepidothrix; species Lepidothrix coronata. Next base: position 7,883,679 of record NW_016690217.1, read on the forward strand.
AATATGCAGCTACAGAACTTTTAAAGTTCATTTTGAACCATAAAAGTATAAAATTCTGAATTAATTTTATTTTGGAAAACAAATAAGAATAAATTCAATAATATTTCTGAAGAAAAATATTGGTTTGTTATTTCCTCCCAAATGATGTTTTATGTTAGTTTTCTTCTTAACTATCTGAAGGGAATTGATTAATATGAACAGGTATTTGTGGTTTGTCAGATTACACAGTAGGAGTTGGGCTACAATCAGTAATTCATCATTTTCCTCTTCATCCATTTCAACTGCCTTTCTGAATTCTGCATATTACTGAAGGGTCATATGGGTAGATTTAAGTAGGCGTAAGTTGCATTGTAAGAAATGTATTTCCATATACATTCATGCTTTCCTACATGTTTGTCTTTTCCATTTTTTAGAAGGAATTCCTGCACATCCTGCCACTGCTTTGCAGGGCAGGTTTCTTAGTAGCTGCGGACTTAATACCATCTTAGAAGTTAAAAATTAGAGACCAGTTTAATGAAGGCAAGCAGAGTTTACACTGTTTCTATACAATTTTGCATCTTTAGATGTAGAAATGTGACTTTACTACTATGCACAAAAATTATGATAAAGTAGGTAAGAAGCATAAGAATCTACAGTTATGACGGAAGGAAGGCAGATGAGAAAGATGGTTTAAGTTTTTTTTCTACTAGATATAATTTAAGAATATTACCCATAACACTACATAATTGAATTAGTATATTGAAATCTTGGTATTAAGTCCAAAGTCTGAGTGAAAGGCTTAGTGTTAAAAGGCTGCTAAAACTTAATTTTGCCTAACTGGAATTTGAAGGAAAGAACTGTTAGCTTATAGCTACAGGGATATGAAAGATTTGTTCAAAGTGTGAGAATGAAAGATGAGGTCTGGTACATAAAAGATGTTTACAAGTTGCTTTTCATTTGTTTGTTTGTTTGCTTATTTGTTGTTATGTTTTTTTGAATTTATTTGTAATTGCCGTTAGGCAAACCTCTGCCTTCTACTCCAAAAACATCTGTGTTTTTTCTGGAGTGATTTACCAAATCTGAGCCAGACTTGTAAGCAATTGAGAGACTGGATGAGGTGAAAGAAACACTGAGGTGGAATGCTGACTGTCTCTCTGCTGCAGTTCTCTAAAACTTGTTTCTGGTGTCTTTCCTCTCTGACTCATTGAGTGTAAGTCGTCACTCTACCAAGTTGTAACTTCATCAGACCAAATAAATGTGATTTTCTTTTCTGAAGGATTTAAATCTTTGATTAATACTTTAGGCATCTGCAATTCCAAAGACTTTTCTAAACATAAAAAAAATGTCTCCCTTCAGACAGCTTTGGTGTTCTGTGCCACAACAAGAAGTTTTAAATAAATGCTTAAAAAATTAAAAATAACATCTTTTCTCAGTCTATGGCATACTATACTTTTGTGTACTGGCTGCTTAATGCAAACCAAATAAAATATATGAATATTCTAAACCCATTAATATATCAGCTTTCTCTCACTGGTCTCTCTTGTTAACACTGGTTAGGTTAGCTAAACAAATGGTAACATGCGTATAGTTACTGAGTTTCCCTGCTTACATCTATAGTACAAGTTTATAATGGAAGCAAAGTCATATAATATTAAAATCTGACATTTAGTGTTTGCCCTAGTAGATGGTCTTCCTTTTACTTAAGTGCCATTACTTTTATGTAGTCCATTTTCATTGCATTTAGTCTCATTTTAGTAATAATGCTTGCATGATTTACCAGGAAAATGCAATCTTTGCCCTGAATGGCACAGTGCAAGAAAAAATGGAAGCTGTTAAGAGGCTGAATGGCAAAAAAGTATTATTGACCTATGCTGGCAGCCATGTGTTTCAATTATTTTCAAGAATCCATTTGTCAAATAAGTGAAGCAATGTGGGACATGAAGTTCAAGCTGGGGTTATTGCCTTTCTACATCTGATATGATGTATCTTCTGTAGCCATTTAATTGAATTACCCAATTTATTTTTCAAGCAACAATGCTCTACCAAGAGCCATGACATTAAACAATTAAATACTAGTTTAAAAGTCTGCCTTTTCTGTAGTTCATCATTTCTCTGCCTAGGCATTTCTCTGCCTAGGGCTGTGCTACATTCAGATACAGTAAAATCTTAGCATCTCAGGGAACATCCGTAATGCTCCAAATACCAAAATTTTGATACCAGTATGCATGGAGAATGTGAATGTCCGTTGCCTGGCAAGTACCGTAGAAGCTGCCTTCTTAATTTCTTAGGAGATGAGAAGGAGTTAACTCCCATGCTTCAAGAACTTCTGGGTTTCTAGGTTGGAGACTAGAAATTCAGAAAAGGGGCTAAAATCATTAGCAAAAGATTAAGGGGAAAGCTAGTCTCATTTGTGAAACTTCCTTAAACTTTTGCAGCAGTAAGAATTACACAATCTTTGTTGTCTTGATCAAACAGCACAGGATTTTTGCTTTCTTTTTTTTACTTTTTATTGGAATTTTTTTACCTGTAGTGCAGTTATTTACTTTTGTGATTATAGAGTGCAGTAGTCTGCATCCATATCCTTCCACAAATATTTAAAATACTTTCACCAATTTTACTAAGAGATAAGTTGAAATGCTGAGAGGTTTCTTTATTTCTTTGTGTTTTCCTGGTGTTACTGAAAATCAATTAAGAAACAATTTTTAAAAATCTTAGCAATTTTCTTTTATTATATACATATAGACCCATATTTTGATATGAGAAGAATAATTACTGAAACAGAAAGAACAGTAGTGACTTTTTTTTTTTCAATTTATATTCAACAATTAAATTTTAATATGGTCAGGGAATTATTCAGAGACTTTTGTATGGGGATACTGCACCTTTAATTATCTGCCCTCTGGTGCCAAGCCTTTTCTTTGAGTGTTTCCATAAAAGCTTATTGCAGCTAGTTATTGAGCAAATTAGTACTTGAGTTTTGGTGAAAAATGTCTTTATTAGTCCTAAAACCAGAGTCACTGTGCATTCCCAGAAGGCGTGATTTTGTTTGATGAATAAATCTAGTAATTATCCTGCTGTTAGGGCTGTACTGCAAATGTCATAAGCAGATAAACAGAAGGAGTAAGCCTTCCGTAAATTCTCTAATTATCTATGTTGGATTACTTATTGCCTGCAGATGATTTATGAGCATATTGATATATACTTAAGTATTTTCATTTGAGCTCATGGATGCAAATAATTAAGGCACTAGTAATTTGCAAAAGAAAGTGGCAGGTCAAGGTCATCTCATTATAAAACTTACGCTCATGTTCATACTATAGGAGAAGATATAGGTATGAGCTCTTTGACTAGGTTTCCATCTTTGACATCTTTAACATTCCCATCGGTATTTTTAGTATAATTCCCAGTTTTCCATAAATGAGTCTTAGACCTCAGCTTGCTTAGATACCACCACATCAAAATACAGATGATTGTCAAGTTGATTTCCAATACCCAACATGTATGTGAATCTGGAGAGCCATGCTGGAAGGTATTTAGCTGCTAATACTGAAGATGGTAATTTTCTTCAACTTACTATTGTTGTGTAAATGTTGAGTTCATGCTTTTGCACCACATCATATTAAATCCTGTCATATCCCTTGGTGCTGTCATTCCTGTGGCCGAAATAAAGATTTCACCTTTCTTTCTCAGAGAAGTGCAAAGAATGTATAAAGCCCTTTATGTAGAAGCGTATAGCTGTAAAAATTATTAAATAACCAAGACCTCTGTATGTTTAGCAGGAATAAGGTCCTTTTCTCTGGTTCAGCTGTTAAGAGAAGTTTCTGCTAAATATTAAAGATACAGAGAATTTGCCTCTGACAGTAAAAAGCAGCTGAGTGAAACTACTGGAAAAGCAGGTACTATACAATGTGTATGATACCCTACCTCTCCATGTATCTGGATTTTGTGTGTTGATATTTGCATGTATTTCTCTTGTCATGGGCCTATTAATCTGTTTTATCTGTCTAACAGTAGACAGAAACTTTGGCCTTATGTGCTACAGATTTTGTGGGTGATATTTTCAGTTTTACTTAAAATTTGATGCAGTGGAACCAGCATGATTTGTGGGATAAGGAATTAAAGCAATGTAAGTGCTGTCTGAAAAAAATCAGTATTTAGAACTGTTGCAACCACTTTTGCTCAAGGCTATTTCACTGAGTGCTCTTCTTCTGTTGTAATAACTATTTTAGTTGTTTAGTTATGCTTTAGTAAGCATATTTGAACAGACTTTAACATGGGAAGGGGAGAACTGACATTTACAAGTTTCTATTGATATATTGAATATTTAATCTTCCAGATGTACTCCCGTCATAATAACTTACATTAGCAGAACTCATTTTCAGAAAACCCAGTAATTGCATGAAGCTGGATCATCCTCAAATGATACAGTGACAAGTCTTAGCTGAAAATTCTTCCCAAAGTTTAAAAAGAGATATTTTGGAATATGCCTCAAAAATTATGATAGTGGCTATGGTGCTGCTTGAAGTGTTGCCTAGAGTTTCATTGTACGGATAAGGAGAACAAAAGAATACAATAAAATAAAACTTTATTTCTTTCAATATAACATCTGTGTTACATGGTGAGCTGATTTTGGACTTGTTTGTGGAAGTGTAGAAACGGGACAGTATTGACCTATCAGCCACACATAAAATGGGAGTAAATGAGATAAATAATGTGACCTTGACATTGTCATTAGTCTAGTCTAGGAAACCTGACCTTTCTGATAATTCCTTCTGGGCACAATAAACTTTGATGTCACTTTAATATCAAATTCTTGCATAAGCAATATATGAATTGGACAGAATTGCACTCTTTTCTTCCTAACACCTGCATACCATGGATCTGTTATCTGGACGGACAGCAATTGTTGTGCTATTAGAAGATTCTCCTTGAACTGAGTCTTCTTCTCCATCTGACTGACCTTACTGCCCACAGTTTGTTGCTTACAGTGTTTCTTTTGCAGTTTATGATCAAGCCTTTAATTTTTATTTTGTTTGCAATATTAGCTGCTTCTCTACAGAGTCACAATATATTTGTAAGAAAAAAGATGCTTTATTGAGAAGATCAAAGGAATCAATGATTTGCAGAAAGACTTTCAACAATTAACTAGGGATTAAACACTGAAAATCTGCCAAGCCACCACTAATCAGATAAACCTCGCATACCATCAGCTAAAGGGTCAGAGCTTTTCATAACTCATGTTGCAGCTAAATCTTGCTTCCTTCTGAACGCATGATATAAAATGTTGTTATTGTTATTTCTAACTCAGAATACTAAGGTGATTTTTAGCTCTTTTTATTTTTTTTTTTTTTTACTTCTCTCTTAGTAAGAGTAGTGATTTGGCAGCTAGCAATAGATAGAAAATGTGAAACAATTAGTGTAAAGTGATTTTAGGACTTTGGGAGAATTTTATGTGAACAATCAATCAAACATTTTAATCAATTTCATGCTTCTCATACTGTATTCTTACTTTGTGCTTAATAGTGTTTATTGTTGCCTATGTTTATACAAACCTTCTTTTGGGGTACAGGTATGTGAACATGTATATAAACTGATACCAATTTCCATCTATGTTCTATTAGATCTTTGACCTCTATTGAGTCAATTAGTAAAAACAACAATATGTGATGTCTGAAAAATTACTGTATTTGTTGAAAGCCAAATGTGAAAGCTTAATACTTGCAACTATCTAATACTAAGAGACTGTAATAATTTTGAGAGATTTAATCAAATAAAGTGTTCAAATATAGCATGAAACTCATCAGGGTTGAATGTGAACATTACATGAGTCAGAATTAGTTGCTTGAAATAATTACTGGGAACTCTTTCACTACTTGTATTGTGTATAAAGACATTATAGGACACTGAAAGTGTTGGTGATCACCTCATTTGCTGTCAATAACTTCTTAGACTGCTTCCTGGTTCAGAATGAAGATATGTGTAGTAAGATTAAAATCTTCTTTCTAATGAGTGCTTTTTTTGTGGATGAAGGAGGAATGGAGCCTGCAACAACCAAAGGTTTTATTGTTTCTGGGGTTTTTTTTCAACAGTTAAAGTCTGGTGGCCATGTAGCCAAAAGGAATCAGCTGCAATGTGGAATTGTTAATTGGTCTCTGTCACTGTTTTTATTAGACATTATATAAAAGTTAGCCTAGATGAGTAGCTTTCTGCTTTTATGAGAATTAGTAAAACTGGGCTGGGCTTAATAAAATGAGTTTCATAAAGATCAGCCAGAGATTCCAAGATGTCTTTCCTGGTTTGTGCAGAAGGTGCTGACCATTCACTTTTAAGAAAACTTGTAAGAAAATGTTCATATATGCAGGTGCTGTATTTAAAAACATTTAATATCTAATTAATGAATTACATATTACACCTATGCAGAAGAAAATCCTGAAAAGCAACAGTAATAGTGGTATGCATTTTTAACTATAATATCAGTAGCATTTATTACACTGTACTATTCAGCATTATTTCATTTAAAATTTGTGCATTAAATGTGGGAGTGGAAATTACACATTAATAGGTCATTTTATGGAAAGGGTTTCTTAAATTGTCCTATTTCATATATTTAGTCTTGAAATTTTGTCATAAGTTTTTACTATTTGTTTTTATTTTGATAATAACACTTTAAAATGTAGGGTTTATTTTTATTTATATATATAAATATAAATGTATTTGATTTTAAATCAATGAGTGTCATTGAGTCCACTTTTACTTCAGGACTAATTGTATACTGACTGTGTATTTGCAGTTAATAAGCCTAGATACTAGGGAAAAAATCAGTGAAAAAGATTACAGCACAGATAATTAATAAAAATCAATTAGTTTGTTAATGAGTACTCTGCCATTACCCAAGGTGGCAGAAACCAGCTGGGGAAAAAAACAGCATTCCTGAATAACACATTTTAGATGCCTGAGATCTGCTGAGAATTTCAAAGGAAATGAATATAAGAGGTAGCACTACATGGGTTAAAACTAGCCAAATTTCCTCTTGAGATTGCAGGTCCTCTAGCTAATAAATCTAGTAAAAAAGTGATTCACCTTTAGTTTATGCTATAAACCATCTTCTGATGCCTAAAGTACATTGCTTACTGCCCTGTATTAAAAACAAAGCCCATAGTTGTAAATGTCAATGACTAGGATTGTTAGAGCTTTTGCATCTCCTCGCTTTAGCGGAAAAGCTGGAAATACCCATTACCTCTTAGATGACTTCAGGATAACATTTTGCATTCAGATATATAAATGGCATAAAGTCAAACATGATCTGGCAGCGAAGTGCAAAATGCCTTCAAAAAGTCCATGGACTAAAATGGAAAAGTTCAATGGCAATGCTTATCCATTTGTAAGTATACTTCTGTAAGAAAAATTCTGTAACATGTTTCCATCACTTTTCTTTTACTTTGACTCGCATTGTTAGCAAACTCTATACAGAACTCAAAAAAAAGTATAATCTGTACACATATTATTTTTGATGTCTTCGGTAGTTATATCTGGAAAGAAAGAGGCAAGAGGGAAGAAAGTGCTTGTATCTGGAATCATTGTATATAATCTAAATATTATTATCTTATCAGGAAGCAATGGAAAACAACTATATGGAGAAAGTTAAAATGTTGATGCTACCAGAAGTCAAACTCTTTATTAATCAAGATAGATGTACACCATAACAAGAGAATTCCTTATTTTTAAAATAGTGCAGATGGTTATAAACTATTGCTTTAAAGAATATTTTCTGTGTGAGAGAAGAATTTCTGTCCTGTGTACAGTACAGACATGAGGAGGATAAGTATAGTATTTTTTTTTTAACTACAGTGTTACAGTAAATCTAGTGTTTCTTATTTAAAATACTTTCAAACATACAGTTTGTCATCCTGATATAGGAAATTTGCCATGGAGTTCACTGTGAGCAAGATGCACAGAAGGTCATCTGAATGACTTGAAGTCCTATGGAATGACTCCTGAAACTGAGTTTGTTCCCAAAAACATTGTGATTTTAAAGTTTTCAGATAATACAATAGAGAGACAAATGTCTTCTCCTGCTTTTGAATCACTGGAAAGATATTGCAATGTTTAAAGTTCTGGGTTGGGACTCAAAAATAATTCTGTACCCTTGACTTTCTGGTTTTCATTATTTCTGTGTATGTAGGTTTTCCTTTATTGGTATTGCAATATTTTAAATCTTTATTTGAAAATCTGCTTTTAGACAACTGTCTCAGTTTGAAGAGACTGGAATGTTTGCTAAAGAGGATGAGTTATGAGACAGACCAAACTCCTCTCTCAGCAATTGTAAATTCAAAATTAAGGGGCTTTAATCAAGGAAGTGTGGAAAAACAGAAGAAATAACAACCCTTTATTAAAAAATATATGTATGTTGGCAAGAACAGTAACAGAACACAAAAAAACTAGACAATAGTCCTGTACCCAGAAGTTCCCTTCAAACCAAACAAAAAAGTCTGAACACTTCTCTGTCCTTAGCGCAGTTCCAATCACGGCCGGCAGGGGGCGCTGTTGGGTCACTGGAGGTGCAGAGCCTGCAGTGCTCGGTGTTGGCCTGCAGGGGGCGCTGTCGGGCTCTGGTGGTACCACACGGGAGGGGTCTGGGGGTGGTCTCGGGTCGCGGGAGAAGCCGAAAAGAGAATGGGGACCCTTCCCCAATGGGAGAAGGGGGAAAGGAAAACAGTTCACCCCCACAAAACTCATTGTCGTCCTCAGNGCGCTGTCGGGCTCTGGCGGTACCACACGGGAGGGGTCTGGGGGTGGTCTCGGGTCGCGGGAGAAGCCGAAAAGAGAATGGGGACCCTTCCCCAAAGGGAGAAGGGGGAAAGGAAAACAGTTCACCCCCACAAAACTCATTGTCGTCCTCAGATGACGGTGTCCCAAGGCTCCTCCTTTCTTCTCCCGGTGAGCACAAAAACTCTCAGATGAGAACACAGCAGGTCCGGGCCGGAGACAAAGACAGCCTGCCTGCAAGTCGAGGCCAGCAGTCAGGGCTGACCAGGGCGGGAAGCCAGAAAGACTGGTCTCCAGGCCACCTCTCCAAAAGCACGCATGCAAGACTCCCCCCTGTCTCCGTCCCAGAGCGAGAGCTCTACCAAAAACTCCCCTCTCTCTTCTGAGAAGAGCCAGCCAAACCCTCCCCCAAAAACTCCTCCCCTCGCCCCCCAGCCGCTGATGGGCCATCCGTTAGGAATGCAGTTCGTCCATCTAGGTTCTTTTGTAAAGCTAATCGCCCTCCCCCTTTCCATTCAAACTCTGTCTTTCCTACAGTGGGGGCAGGGGGAAGAAAAATTCCCCTCCTCGGATTTCTAACCTATAACAAGAACATGAACTGCTTTATCTAATTAAATTGTACTTAAAAGAATCCTTGGTTTTCTGTTCGCTGTCTTGACTGTGTTATCTCAAATCTGGTGAGTTCTTAAACACTAGGACAGATTACATTGTTTTATATGACCATGAATTCTCTAAATGACCTTTTAAAAATTACTTGTCCATTTAAACACATAAGCCTAACAGATAAAATACCGTAGGCATGACTTCCTCATTACACTGCTTGCCAGCACAAGCATTGTCTTATTAAGCTGTGTACCTATGGCAGGTAAATGCTGTCAGAACATAATCTTTGTGTCAAGTTAGGGATTTAGACAAGGTGCACGCTTTTTATAAATACAGAGCAGAAAAGTTCTATATTTACATAATTATCTCAATTTCCATATAAAATGTCTCAGTTTTGAAGAACCTGTGCCAAGCTTATTGCTTTTCATGTATAACACATTGTGGAAGCAGCAGAGAGTTGTGAATGATTGCGATCTTGGAAATACATTGTACCTTTAACTTTCTTAGTGGGAGAGTTAAATTTTCCATTTTTAACCTCTAGTAATCTAGGAAGCAATGGACTACAATGGGATTCTATGCACTCATTAGCCTTGATTACCTTTTCCATCAACAAGCAGGAGTAGGTCCTTGGCATTTATTAGCTATTAATAATGATCTGAGGCCAGTGAAGTACAGCACCTCATGTTATCAGATGTTGCCTGTTGAAGCTTCAAGAGGCATCAAGCTGAGAGCGTGCAACAGAATGTATCAGCATGATTAATTTCAAAACTGAGATCACAGTTTGCCTTATTATATATTGTTTTTTCAGATTTATCCAAACTTCTCAATGGTCTGTTTGTGAATGTTGATCATACTTTTGTGGTATTTGCATGCATCATATAATGTTCTCCAAACTCAATAGGGATTATAAGGTAATAGTAGTGTTAAATGAATAATATTATTCTTAATTTACATATCTCATGCTTGATAGTTTATATTAATATCCTAGCAAACAGTTTCTCTTAACAGTATGAATATTTGAAATGAAGGTTTTTGAGGAAATTGCCTTTATACATTCTATCTCTCTGGCTATAGAATATAGATTCAAAATATTTTCTGATTGTACATTATTCTTCACATGTACAACTGAACGTGTTACAGAATTATTAGCAAGAGCATCATGGCCTGCCATTTGTAAATGAGGAGAGTTTGATAAATTGAACACTGTTAGATTTAACTGAAAACAAATCATAACAACATTTTTGCAGCTGTGATAATCTCTGGGGGAAAAAGGGGAAAATTTTTTATAAAGAACTCATATCCTTAACTAACTGTCTTAGGGAGCTAATACAGTTGGAAAAGTAAAACCTTGGAATGTTAGTTCTCTTAGTCCTCCATCCCTAACAGTATCGTTCTGCCCAACAAGTATTACCTCTTCTTACAAACCTTACAATACCGGAGTACACTATTTGTTGCTTTGTTGTGTATTATTTTCTCAGTTTATGATCAATACCTGAAATATCTGTGATTTCTGATTTCTCTGTCACTGCTTACATTTAGAATGAAGTTTAGTTTACTTAAGGGTTTTCTGTTTCTAACCCCACATTAAGAGCTTTTTAGACACAGGTATACTTCCTGGGCCTCTGGGGAAGTGCATTTCTAAGTTTAAAAACATTCTTAAACCTTGCTGAACTGAAGCCTCATGGCTACTACTGATTTTCTCTGCTTTCTCCCCTCCCAAAAGAAAGTCAACGGCCAAACCACTGATCAACTTTTGGACAAATTGCACCAAATGCAATCACATTCAATTCAAGGTATATCTTGAATTAAAAGTTTCATCTTGTCCTATTTTTGATGACAATGAATGCCATGTTTTTGTTGAGTTTTGTGGTTTTGTGAGGGTTTTTTGTTTGAGAATTTTGGTTGTCCTAGCATGGGTTATCAATGAGAATCACTTTTCTGGTTGCAAGCAATATATTAAAGTCAGAATATCACTTCAAAGGAGGCTGCTTTAGAGTTGCAGAGCAGGAAGTTGCGGAAGTTACACGGGGAGAAACTATGAGCTGTTAGTGCAGTTTCCAGTAGCTTTCCCTCTGGACATGTCCAAATTCTTTCTTTTTTTATTCAATTCTATTCAATTTCACTAACTGGGGGTATAGTAAGTCAGTTTATCCTGGTGTGGAAGCTCCAGATTTGTGTCTCTTGAGATCTTCTAGCAACCTTTCCTGCATCTCTAGTAGAGTTGGGGTTGAAGGTGGGGAGCAGCAATGACACAAAATTTGTTTCTGGTGGTATTTTGAATGTCTAAGAAGAAAGACTGGAAGGTAAATCAAGGGGAAACTTGTTTTAACTTATGATCTCATGAGCTTTCATGCTCTTCAATATTTAAGCTTTAAAAACAGTGCACAAAACATAACACAACTTGTTTTTACCTATTGCTGTGTAAGTAGAGTCTTTTTTATACCACATTCTTTTCATTCTATTTAGCTCAAACTTTGCAACAGCAACTTTCAACTCCTTTGGAGAACTGTGGATTGATATTTCAAAGAGAAACAGTTAAAACAAAATAAACTTGTACAGCATTTTAATGATGATGTGTGGAACATTAAAGTTCAGGGCTCTTCTCTGAATCAAGCAGTGATGGAATTTACTTGAATTCAGGTTTTTACATCAGCTGTCTGCTATATATGTGCTTTGGACAAGGAGTTTGGGGTGTTAGTGGCAAACACACCAGTCACAGTTATGTTGATCACTTTGTAGTATATTTTTCAACCCAGAAATCCTATCCTGTGTCTAAGGAAAGACTGATCAAAACTTACACACTGAACACTCTAAAATTAGTTTTGACATCTGAAAAAAGCTGTGCTGAACACATCCCCAATTCTTCTCTAGAGACAGTGAATTTTAACTACTTCACAGTACTTTAAGAAGTAAAGTACTGACCACCAAAAATTATGGTTCAGCAGCATCTAAATAACAAACTGTAGTGGTTTGAGAGCCCAAAAATCCAATTCTCGAGTTCAAACCCCCCTCCCTCATCTCAGCCCAGTGTGAGATGGGTTTTCCAGACACCACACAAGACTCAAAATTGGGGGAAAGGGCTATATTACAATGACTGTACAAAATAAATAGTATAATACATCACATACAATCTTAACTATGTCTACCATGATAAAACAGTATTTACAATGGATCGAATCTCTTCTCTCTCCAAATAAAAGTCCAGGAGGGAAGAAGGAAGAAATCCTTTCTACTTTCTGAGCAGCAGTGTCTCTGGGGCAGCATGCTCTCTTCTTTCATGCAGCAGCTGTAGCTGGATCTCTGCCAGTACACATGAGGGGGGTATCCAAGACCCTCTCGGCCCTTCGACTCCAAGCGAGGGTCTTCTCTTCCGTGGACTGCATAGCAGGCACAAAACTCGCTTCACCAAGTCATATCATGGAGTGTAAGACATCCCATGAAGGTCCCTTCCTCGGTGGATTCACCCCTGAGTCAGAACGTCTCGAGCAGCTTTCAGTTGAAGGCCTTTGCCTCAAGAGTTCTATCAGAGCTTCTGTGCTTTGATCTCAGGCTGCTAGCTTAGCTTGGCAGCAGCGGCAAGGGGGGCCAAGGTCACCCCCTCCACATTCCATCTGGCTATCCCAGTCCAGCTTTCCAGGACGCCTTGAGCTGCTCAGCTTCTCTCTGCAGTGCTGCTGCACTCCACCCCTCCTTTCTAGGGGGGTCTCCAAGGAGTTTGGGGAGTTTGTTTCAGTTCTTACCCAAACTCTGTCTCTGTAGAGTTTTGTTCTGCTCTCTCTTATCTCTTGGCTCTCTGCCACTGTCTCCGGCCAGTGCTGTTTTTGCTGCTGCTCTTGCTGCTCACGGTGGAAAAAAAAACTTCCAGCTTCTCAGCTACAGATACTTAGCCCAGTCTTACACTGTTCCAGGTCCCTGTAGCCCCCCAGTCAGGGGCTGGGGGGGCGGGGCAGAGCCCCCAGTGGGCTCCGGGCCCCTCAGCTCGTGGCTTTCACAACATGGCCACTCTCCAACAACTACTACTACAACAAATACTTTTCTTTTCCGGTCTGGATGATATGTTTATATTTTGCAGAAGCGCTCATTGGCTCAAACCCAATGGGTAATGACCCCCAGGGGTTTACCATTTTATAACTTCAGGGGGAAAACTGTTTTTCCCCACCACCACACCAACATCAGCAATTTTCCTGCTTGGCACAGATCATGTTGGTAATTTGCAGTAAAATATCTACTAGTTATTGAGAAGAGCAGCAATTGTTTTCATTTATTTTTGTCAGTTTACCAGTTCTAGGACCAAAGTTTATCTCTTCTGCTTTTCTCATAGGTTTTCCCAATTGCTCTAAGATATTCATTTTCTTCATCTCCATCCTTCACCTCAAATAGAAGAGAAACCTCTCTTTAAAGAGGCTTGTGAATCCCAAATTTTCAATCTGAAGTTCTACATCTCAGATTATGTGCAGTTGAGTCCCAGGTCTCCAATACAGAAATATATCAATACAGAAATATATTTTTTCCTTCTCTTATTTAGCAATGACTTGAGGTTTTATTAAGAGCTAAATTGGTATGTGCTTAAAGTAATAAGAATGCTCTGTTGGTCTTCAATGTTTTTTGTGCTGCTGCTGTACTTAATCAAACATTGAATCTGTATGACATAAAGGTAATGTGCTGATACTTACGGCTCAGGAGTAACAGGAATAGGAACGTGACCATTAACAAAGAGCAAAGCCAGCCTGAGCAAAGAAAAAACTATACCAGCATTTGTAAAAGCTGACTTTAAGAGAAATTGCTTATGGATTCTCCATCTGTCAGGGAGAGTGCATAAAATTCTGGTTACGTCAATGTATTAAGGTATAGCAGAAATTAAAATGAAAGCAGGACAAGGAAAAGGTAAAGTGAAAGATTTTGCTATTAGGCCACTGCTTTGATCATGAAGTTTCAAATATATCTATCATCCTACATCTGTGAAGCTGTATTAAAAGGTTAATGAAGTTTTGTACCTTTTGGACTTATTATACCTAAATTGCTGTATCAGCAAATACAGGGAATTTAGCACTCTGTGATTTATCAGGAAACGGGTATTGTAAAAGACTAGAAAGTCATAGAATTTACTTTCAAATATATCTTAAGACAGTTCTTAGAGGACTAACATGTTAATATTATTGCAAATGGCTGTGCAATACTCCTCATATTCCTGGGGGCAAAAGAGTCTTTTTGAACATGAAAACTTTCATGTTTTGGCAGCTCTAGTGCTCTGATTTATATACAACTTGTAACCTTAGCAGCAAATGCTCATCATTTTAATGGTTTCAGCAAGAGAACTGGTTTGCACTAGTCTTGTAGTGCACAGCTCATATCATAAGACTATGCATGTAATAGTGATACTGTCATGTGTTAAATGAGCATAGCTTGAAGTATTATTTTTTAAAAAATTGAAAGGTTGTGGCAGTAATAAAAAGGTTGAATGGTAATGTCTCTAATTGAACAGTAAGGCCTCTTTCCTATTAAGTCACTCTTTCATCTGTCTTTTTAATTATTGCATTATCGTTTTGCACTGCAGTTCACAATGAAACGACCATTTGTGTTTAAGTGAAAGCTAATTATTAGGACTGAATTATTGTGCAGTTTATTGATCCCTATGGTGGATTAAGGGCTTTAAGTTCGTCTAGACAGAATAGTTAGCAAAATGACAAAAGGAAACATATAAGACCCTTGGGAAGAATCCCCACGCTCCATAAGCAATTAATGCCTGCCAGGTAATGGAATTTAAGTTTATACTAAATCTAGCAGTGCTTTGACATTTCAGCTGCCTTATAAACACATTAGTCTAATGAATTAAGACTTATGAATTGTGTTGATACACAAGTAGGAGTAGTTGCAAATGCAAGATATTTTTAGCCCTCTATTGAATAATGGATACATTTCGTTCAGAATTTGATGAAAAATGAAATGTACTCTGTATAATGTTTATCTCTGTTCACCTTGCTCTCTGTTGATGGATGTGCATTAACAATTTCCATTTCCCAAAGAACACTAATCTTTCTTATGGATGTGAAAAATATGCACTGAAAAACCAAGGGGAAAAAAAATCACAAAAACCCAAAAAACACCACCAAAACCAAATACAGTACTGCTGAGTAAGAAACTGAAGAGACCATTTATCTCAGTCCAGTGCTAGGCAAGTTTAAAAGCCATCTGTCATTATCTCGATGGGAAAGCCCCAGTTTGTGCTATGTCTACAGCCTTTTGTTATTTATAAGTACACGTCCCTGAGTGGACTGTGAACAGATCAGACAAAGTGGTTTTAGTGAGTCTTCTTTTCTAATGCAACTTTTTGTCCATAAGAGCTGTGTTATCAAAGACTTCCCAGGCAATATGCCAGCCAGGAGATCTGTTCAAAGGAAATAAATGTCTTTTAATAACACATTATAGGCCCAGGACTTGGCTTGAAATACTTTATTTTATATCAATGTTTCTGGTAAGTCTCTTTTTGGATTTCTTACTTTGAAATAATTCTTTGAGGTATTTTTCCCTCCTAAATCCGGGAAGAATGACATTTGGAAAAACTAGTAAAATATGGTTCTCTAAGTAGAACACAGGATCAAGACTCATGACATGGATGCTCTCTCCTTGACTCTCTTTGTGACTTGCTCACAACATTGGACTACTCAGGTTGTGGTATATCTCCACTAGAACCCATGCTTTGGGTCTCCCAGCATTTCTGAGAGGGATAATTGGCTTGCGAGGCAGCCATGCTATATGATGCCTGGTCAAGACTGGTTTGCATCTACTCAACATGAACATGGCTGGAGTGACTGCGTTCATTTGTTCATATGGGGAATGTGTTGTTTGCTTCTCTTCCCGTTACTGCTGTCTTTTTCTTTTGAATGAATAGCACAAAGCTTTCCAGTCTAAAAAAGTCTTCTGTTTTGCCATGATTTTAGTATGTCATTGACTTGATGCTGTACTGCTCTGAAGACAACTTCAGTCTACAGGGCTATAACTTTTGTTCTTCCCAAAAAATAAGAAAAAAAACAACTGAAAAGAAATAATAAAATTTTTTTGGTTTATGATCTGGTTCTTAATAAGTCTTCATTTTAATTTGTAATCTTGTTTTTGTTGTACTTAATATGTAGATGAAGTTACTAAAACTTAGGTTGCAGTAAAGTATTTGGTCATCTAGGACGGTTTTATATAATGTAATTTTCATTTCAGATTATTTATTTCTTAAGAGGGAAAATATAAAAACTATCTAAATAAGGGATTACCATTCTGTTCCCTTGAGGCAAAAAGGAAGAAATATTTATTTTGTTGTATTCTGGGTGTTTGATTGAAAAGATTAAAAACAGCCCAAAACAATATTACATAATTTAAAATAAGAAAATGTTCATTAAACAATGACTTGCTCAGCTACATCACCTGTGAGGAATAATTTGAAGAAGAAAATGCTTATATCTCTATAAGGCCCCACCCTTAAGTATCTTTCATTCCAAAACATGGTGCAAAGATTATGGCTACACTGTTGGTTTCAGGTCTAGTTTTAATTAGGCAAGTTTGTTGAGCAGGAGAACTCCTATAATGTGACTTATAATTAGTTTGAACACATTCTTTTACTTGTAAAATTATGTCTAGGTTATTTTCTAATTTGTGGAGGAACTGAGGCATGACATAATATTAATCAATAAACCTAATTTCTTAAGTTAGCAGTGGTTACCTCTTGTACAACTTGTATTCTTTCCAGCATTTACCTGCAAAAATTTAACTTTTGTTTGGTGCCAGAAAAGAAAGGTTATTACATGAGAACCATTTCATGGTTTAGAGAAAAGCCTAGGAACCTACTGAGATGATTGCTGCTCTGTTGGACCTTGAGCAAGTTAATTCTTCTGTGTCCATCTCTTCTACCACTAAGATATTTTGATTTTTTTCCCTTTCACTAGACATCAAAGCAAGTGAATAAAGTAGGGAAGCTCCTAAATGCTGTGTAACTCATAAATGCATGTAAAATATTTTTAGAGTCAGATGTGGTAGCTTAAACATCAGCAAAATATTTTAAACAGGATCACTGTTCCCCGCACTATTATGGTTTCTTCTAATTTAACAATCAAGGAGGTCAGTTGAGTCTTTGAATCTGGTGAGCTGTCTATTCCGGCCTTTTTCCCTTGGTGCAAAAAGAATATGTACTGTTTAAATTAGTGTGCTGAATATGCCCTGTTTGCTAACTGTCCAACCATGCAATGCCTTTCATTATTGAATCTGGTTCCTGGGATGAATATGATAAAAGACACGCTGGCTGATGGGCTTAGATTAGCAATGAACCTGGTAATTGTCCGGAAATATATATTTAATTCATAAAAAGTCTTAAATCATGACATAATGATGGGGAGGTTTTAAAAAGAAAATGAAATACTAGTAATCACAAAATAATTGAGAATGTTGGAACTATTCTTTTTCCTGACAGTATAAAACTTTTTACCATTTCTTTGCCAACACATATAATTTTCATAATATTCACATATGTAAAATAAATTAAAAATAATTTACACAATAATTTTTCTAGAAAGTAGCCTCGGTGTGAGCTCTAGAGGTAGATCAGAAGAATGAAAATAATGCATTGAGATCTGTCTTTTTGTAACAAAATTAAAATTTTTACAGAACTAATAGAACGTATATGTTATAATATACACACATAATATGATCAGTCATAATAGGATGAAATTAAGGTTTGGCAGATTAATGCTGATGGTGTAATTAAAAAATAAAAAAATAAAAGAACATCACTGTCTCAAATTAGGTTCTGGAGTGTTCTTCCAATAAGTCCTGTTGAAGTCATGAAACTTGTGATATTTCTATCATGGCTGGGCTTCACAAACGAAGATTTGGGAAGGGCTCTACCCACGTTTGTCACAAGCACACTGGTGGCTAAAAAGGCCAATACGAGATAGACATGTCCGGTTGCAAAAGGCACAGCAGAAAGACCATCCTCAGATAGTATATCCTGCAAGGTACGATTCTTTCTGCGTTGTCTTTTCTCCTCAAGGGTGATCCTGTGAGGGCTACTATGAGGAAATAAATTCCTGCTCATCCAGACTCACCAGAGTAAGTTATGAAATAACATTGTTTTCATTTGTCTTCTGGTATGGACATGATTTTAAGCATTTAAAGCTGATGTGAACTACATCCTCCTGAGTTTTCTGCACTGTCCACATACATAGTGTGTGGCAACTCACTATACCTTATAAACCAATCAATATTGACTTTAAAAGCTTTGTATTATTCTGCTACAAATCACTATGTCTTCCTTAAATTCCGTGTTTCCATCAGAAATTATTTAAAAAAATAGTGTTCAGATAGGGACTTATATGTTCTTTAGGGAAAGAAACAGTGTATTACTTCCTTGGAAACAGAGTTTTGCTACTTAAAATATTAAAGAACAAGCTTGTAAGTATACTTCAACTTCCATTATAATTCTAGGGAACAAATTGTGGAAATATGAGTTTATTCATATTGCTAGCTTCAGACATCATGAAACTTTGCAGAAAATGAGATTGTGAGAGCTAAAACTGTGAGCTAATCTCTTAGAAATGTTAAAATCATACAGAACTTAGATGAGTATGGAAATTAGGTGCCTATTCCACTGTAACCTCTGTGTGCATTATTAACTAGTGTAAGATTAGAAATAGACTGCTCTCTCCAAGAGCTGATATGTATTAATTTACAGAAGGACAGAAACCTCAGATTATATTTTGATAAACATTCCAAAGTTTGAATGCAAAATTGAACTTTCTATGCACTTCTTCATGCAGCTTACCTGACTTTTTTTCCTCATTGGGTATTCCTCCTAGCACCTGGTTGTTTCACAGGCTCAATTGTCATCCACCTGTGTCAGTCAGAGGATGTTGTTGAGGAGTTCAGCCCTTCTGTTATGCTAAGACAAGGAAGACAAGGAAATATGTGGCTTACTTCATCAACCAGGTATGATACTCAACTGGTGTAAAGAGCATCAGCATAACTGAGAAATTGCCCATTGTTTCTAAAAGGAATGGATGCTCTTGGCATCTGACTTTGTAGAGTCACTTTCCCCTTGCAGACGTACAGCTTAATTTAACATTATAAGGTAGGTCTTTAAAGAGACACTAACGTGCTGTCAAGCCAAAAAGAGGTGTTTAACTACACTACAATTTTCACATTCTCTTATTTCAAACAAACCAACTTAAACTTCACCCTCTGAATTTATTTCTGAAGTCTCAGGATTTTTCCCCCCTTTTTATATCACTGAGGAATCACTGTTGGTTTCCTGTGTGATCACACCTGAAGACAAATAATCACTTTCTGTGTTCTACTTTTGAAAGGCAAAATTAATTCTGACTTCATAGCCTTCAAATGCAAGTACTGCTTCTTCTCTCTCAAGTGAGAAAAAAAAAGTCTACTCCATCCTACTTTCATTAGAGAGTTTCAATTAAACTTAAAATAAAGAATTATTTTGTGGTTTTGTTTTTTTTTTTTTTAGTCAAGACCATGAAGTGTGTTTGCAACTGAAGGTGCACAAATCACCTCAGATTCTAGGTATGAATCTGCCCACTTGTTTTTGCTGACTATCTGCACAGTTGTCAGATCTTCACACCTTTATCTCTGTTCGTAACAGTTGTAAAATCTATATCTGTGCTATCAAGGGAAATCTGAGACCTTCGTCTGAAAGAACAGAAGCAAGGGGGGATCTGCAGTCATGCAGGATGCACAAAACCCTCCATTTCTGCTTTATGCGGTTCAGTCTAGTCTGTTTTCCTTGTATAATATTTGCTACCCAAGTGGGAAGTGTTATCTAAACTGAAAAATTAGATCAAACAAAATTATTGCTATTTGATCTAGAAACACATATAAAAATGCCTTTTTGTTACTTCTGGAAATAAAATGGAATAATTTTCTTTTGATAAAAGATTAGCTTAGACATTTATCAGAGTAGTGTCTGATTTTTAATATTCCAGTTGTCATACTACTTGTTATCATAAAGCCTTGGCCAAGACTTTCTCTGACTCAATTTCTACCCAGAAACAGTAATAAGTGACTTTTCTGGAAGAGCTATGTGGATGTATCTGTCTTAGAGGATCCTCATTCTGTGTTTTCCACTTATCTTGCAACTTAAGAATCAGAAAATACATCACTGAGATGTCTTATTTAGGTCAAGCTCTGGCCCTTCAGACACGAAGAAGGCTAGCGAATATCTCAAACTCGGTTACTTTTGCTGAACAATTTTAACTTCTCTCAAACCTGATAATATTCAACATGATCACAGCATCACAGGTCTGGATAGCACACATTAACTATTAGCAGAATTACATACCAGCATCTCTGTAATGCAGTGACATCCTCCCTGTTCTGTGACACTGAGCCAAGCTGCATGGCTCTCCCATTGTCTTCATCCACAGGCATGAAGATCTGTGTGGCATTTTAGTTCTCAGCTGCAATGGAGAGAAAGAAGTTGGAGGTAGCTGCACCCCGACTATCCCTAAGCTAGCATTAGTCTTCACTCATTGGATGAGGGCTGGACAGAATCAGAAAACTCATAGTTCACCAGTGTGGTCTTTGAGCCCAATATTAGGGACTTCTGCATTTGTGAGACTAGCTGGTCTAAATACTGGCAGAGGAAGAAGAAACAAGAAAGTTTGGTTTCTTTTTTTCCTTTTCTCCATCTTTTCCATTTTCATCTTTTCCATGTCTTCTGGACCTTTCACTGTCCACAAGGTCACCTGTGATGCTTGCTGGACTTATAACGAAGGATGCAATAATAGTGCCAATCATCAACTGAGTCTCTGGTCCTTTTTGCATTCATAAGATGGCCTGACACGTCCCTTGCACTTGTGAGAAGATTTTATTATCAAATAACAGATCATTTTTATGATTTGCAAACTAATCATAGGAATCATAGACTACTATATTCATAACCAGTACATGCACTTGCAAATAAAGAGGAAAAGCCGCCCTCAGTTTCATGTGAACTTCAGAATTGTTAAAAGCATGCTGTGGCTACTTCAGGTAGATCAGCTCTCAGTTTAGCAGGGGCAGATTCCCTTTTTATCTGTTTCACTGCAGTTGGGAGAAACAGTGGGGTGCTGTTGTCACAGGGATTACATGTTCAACCTACTCTAGACCCACATCCCAAAGCTTTCCGTTCACAGTTTTTGTGGCCATTTCTCATACTGCGTTTATGGGCTGTAACTGGATGTCAGTGAGGAAGACTGGGATTTCTCTACCACCATTTTCTATGTGGCCAGGAGAGGGATAAAGAGTTCATTCCTTTCGATATGCTTGTCCTCAGTCATTGAAAGTACTAGAAGCAAACATAGTATTTACACATGCGGGCTGAAGATCTGCAGCTTTTCAGATTTTTGTTATGTTCAGCTTTTCCAACTATGTTATCATTATGTAGTCCATTGCTGTTTGTGTCTGACTTTCGTAAACCTACTCAGTTTGCCTATGATCCTAAGCGAGGCAGAAAAGCAGTATCACCCTATGAACAGAAATGTTCCTAGTCTTGTTTATGAGTAAAGAAATAGAATTAAGTCATGTAGAAGAACAGATATGTGGCACTAATTCCCAGTGTAGGTATGCGCATCATGTCTGTAGTACAAGGCTGAACACCTCCCCTTGGAAAACTGAAAATTTCCAACCGAAAAACTATTTTTTTATTGTATAAATATAATTATGTATAAATATATCTATACATAAATATATTTAAAGAAATCTCTAGTTTGTTATAATCCAAAATATAATCAGAGCTTCAGGCGAAAAATTACTTAATTATTAGTTTGGAATTTATAGCATTTGAATGTTTATATATATATAAAATAATTGCCTTACTATCCATCATACTATAAACTATGACAAACAGTATATATGTGCTTCTTCTTCACTTGTTTTTGTCTGTAATAATTCAGCTTTGATTTGAAAATTTCACAGCCTTCAAAAGTCCGATGGGAAGTGGAAGCTTAATCAGTTTAAATTTGGTCTATTCTACTGTCTTGCCTAAAACATATTAGAAAAAAAATCAAAGGTGCAAAAACACTCTTGCAAAATCAATCAAAAAAACTCCAAATTAAAACCTTTTCAAATACAACAGTAGTTTGATTAGTCTTTGACTGTTTGGATTTACATTTTATCTGGAAGGTAAGTGCTTTAAATCTGACTAAACTTTATTTCAGTTTAATAGTTTTAGACATTAATATAGTTTTCTTTGAACAGAAGTATCTATTTAACAGTTCTAATAAAAGTGATACTGTCTTAAAGAACCTAGAAGTTTCTTTGTTCCACTAGCTGCAGATACTGAATTATCTTTCTGTTACTTTTTTCTATGAAATACTAAAGGAGTACTGGAAACACAGTTAAGAGCATTTTCAGAGTAAATAACTGTAAAATTCATAGGAAAATATTTGATATAAAGCATTCTGTCTGGAATATAGTGAGGCCATTATACATTTTCAGTGCACTTTAATGAAAAATCTCTCTGATCAGAATGTAGGCATGGTTAAATCTTGAAGCAGTTATTCCAAACATGCTTCGCTTGAGGACTGAGCTTTCTACAGAAGCAAGTTTTACAAAGACAAGACACATTAGCAGAATACATCTTCTGTTTCAGTTTATGTTGGACATAAACAGAAAGTTATCTTCAATCGAGAATAGGAACAGCAAAGCCCCTTTGTGGTATTTCCAAATTTGAAAGAAATCTCTGGAAAGTCTCTTGAAAGGAGACATGGGTAGGATTCCCCTATCAGAATTCAGATCTAGTCCCAGAAAAGGTGGGTCCTCTGCACTAAGTGCAATCTCCACCAGGGTAAACACATCCCTGAGCAAGTGGAAACAGTATTGAGAATTGTTTTGACGTATAAAGTCTTAAAATTGAGTCCAAAGGTAGAAAATTACACCAACAGAAGACATTCACCCCAAAATGGAATCCAAGACTAAAAGAAACTGAAAGAAAATGAGCAGAAAAAAAAAAAAGTGTACCATGCTGAATATTTCTTTGAATTCGGACTGTCACTGAAAATCTTTATTTTAAAGGACCTCTATTAACACTAAGTAGATGTTAAAACCCCTCTAGAAATTTTCATTAGCAATGGAAAATATTTTCAGTATTTTCCAGGCTATTCCTCATTTCTAATCTAAGGCTATTAGCCACTGCATATTTATTCAAGTTTCTTCTCTATGGCAAAAGTGTTTAAAAAAAATGGTTATTGGTAAAATCATAAATGTTTTAACAGTGAAAGTAATAATGAAATAGTTGCAATATGTAACACATTTTCTTGCTATTATTTCCCCTACTTTCTCATTTGACTCTACCTCTGATGCCACACCTGGCCAAATTATGTTTAATTTTACCATTGTAGGAGAATGGTGATGTACTTTAGCAATAGAAAGCTTTGAATTTAAACTGTAAATAAACCAGTGCCTTGAACCACTTAGAATGAATATTTTTTTCAGTAAACCAAATCGTTAATGTCAAATAGACAGACTGAACTTTGCACCTAAATCCTCATTTTCTATATTGTCCACATATAGGTGGACAATTTATCTACATTTATCCTCTATATAAATAAGATAGGAGACAAATGTTCTAGTTTTTTTCTGACTCCTTTACATTCTCTATATTTCCTTTACATTTTCAGTAATTTTTATTTTAGACCACATCATTGTTTTATTCCTGGTTTTGGAAAGCGCTAAACTCTTATCTGCCCTCCCACATGAGAACTCCCTCTGTGTTTCTCCTAGTTATGAAGGAGGTGGCTCTTTAACATACTTATTTCTCACCTCCATGAGTTAATAAGGGGCTCACATTTGTTTATGAAAGCACAGTCACTGTTATATTTTTTTGAAGTGGTATCCACTTTTCCATGAGGAAACACTGATAAGGATCATGTATGGGAAAATTCCTAACCATGCATCTAAAAAAACTTTGAATGATAATAAGCAAATTGTTTCCGAGTTTTAATTCCAGCCATTTTAATTCCAGTCTTTTTGCTTTGGTCTCTCAAAGCAACATTTGATGGTCTGTAGTGTTTTAACTACACTAGTGATTGCAGAATCGAGCTATCAAGTTGTGATTTTTTTTTTTTTTTTACATACAAACCTTCAAATTCAGATCAGGATGTTTAACATTTCTGTACAAACATATGTACTCTAAATATCTTTTAAAGTAAGGTAAACCAGTAGCCTAAGCATGCCATTCCCTTCCTTTTAACGCCAGAAAATGTAAAGCTTTATTTGTTTAAATAAATAAGTGCAAGTGAACACACGCATCTGTCTTTGATGTGAGTCATACAAATGTTTCTAATTCCATGTGGGAAGACATATCATAAGCTTTTTGTCTTTTTGAAGAGGCCTCTGCACTTACATTACTTTGATTTGTTTTTGCCTGCCTCACACAGTCACTTGTTTGTTTGCATTCAGTCCAGTTGCAAGTTGAAACTGGTAAGAGCTGGTAGTGTTTGTTTTATTGTGAACCTTATTCAGCCTGATATTTAATTATGTTTCCATGTGGATTTGTAATGTGGTTTAATTGTTTTATTTTACTCTTGTGATTATTTTCTGTTTGTTCTAATTTCTTTTAGGCTCTTTCTTGACCTTCAGGTGAAAAAGCACAGAAGATGTATTCCCTCAATTTAATGCCAGTCTGAGGTGTTTCTCCTGCATCATCAGATCAATGAAAAGTAAATAGCCTACACTTCTTGTTTCACAGTGCAGTATTGATCTTTCTTCGGCTTTTGCTTTCCTTTTTCCCAGCGTCTTGTGTCTTTCAACCCCTGGGACCGAAGTGATTGCCATAGATTGGACAAGCTAACAAGCGCATGATAAGGAACTAGTGTTTTGTGGTATACTCTCATTCTCATGCCTGGTATATAAAGCCTGGACTTCTCCGCATTTAAAGAGAGGTGCCATTTTGTGTATGGCACAAGTCACTATGAAAAAGAGCCACAGGGAAGACACCGGAGCAGCAGAGGATTTTATTCTCCATGCTGATCTTTTATTCCTACAGCTGGTGCCAAGCTGGGTGAGGACATTACTCCTCTGAAAAGTAAGACAAGTAGCCTGTGGGGAATGCCAAAAGCTGCTTTTTTCTTTGGCAATGTATGGGATGGTGGCAGCCCATGGGTAAGTCTGAACTCGATCTTATAATGACCATGATATATGTGTCAAGTCCTATTTAAATTTGGAGCAGCAGAGACCTACGCAGAAAGTTTGAGAGATTAAATGAATATACAATTTTTTTTAGAGATTAAATGAATATACAATTTCTAGTTGGAAATGAGACAGTCAGCATCATGTTGTGAGTATATTTTGTAGTTCAGCACTGGACTGAGGAAAGCTGAAGTCAGTATTTTATTTAGTAAATGAACTGAGTTAATCTAGTAGCTTTGAATGGGATGGTATTTCTATGCTTATTTCTTTTTAAAATGTTGTGGAAAATATTTTCCCTTTAAATTTTAATTCAGTGGCAAACCCTTGGTTTTTAATGCTTAGGAATAGTGCCTATAGTGTCTAGCTGTCCTCAAGTGCTACACAGATTAAGAAATCAAATCTCTTTCAATTTTGTCTCTGGGCCCTGAACTGTGCAAAGTGATGTCTCATACTGAAAAGTGGTCAAATAAATAATTGATATTATATTACATGCTATGCAGAGTATTGCTTCTTTCAGGGAGATAGGTATTTGTGCTGTGCAGTTTAGAAGTTTTCTGATGTTGCCTTAGGTTTGTGAGAATGCTGTTCCTGTCTCCAGGTGCTTATTAGTCCTTAATGCTTTGGATTGCTACCATATTATTCTGTTGTAAATTAGTCTCATGTAACTTTCCATGCACTTAAGTTGGTCACTGAGTGTATATTCACTCGATATAACAGGTTCCAAAGTAGTATACAGTATATATATCACTATATACTATATACAGTCTGTAAAGAATACTTGCTATTTTATCTCCAATCCAGTAAAGCCTAAGGGAGTTGTTTATTTTTAGTATTAGTATTAGTATTATTTTGTCTATAGATACTAGTACTTACATTTGCATCTGTGGACATGTTATTTTTACCCTGTTACAGTAGCTAATGTGAAGCCTTCTGCACTAATACAGTAGTAAACTGAATTCTGTGTTGTTATATTATTATTAACAGTACAGTGATATATGAGTTTCACATTTCCCATGCACACCACTGCAATGCGGTTTGTTGGCAGTATTTTCAGCTCTACAGTTTTATAATGTGAATCTTTGTTGTTTAATGTGTTTTAAAAAAGTCAGTGTACACTACACAAATTATGCCTAATGTAGGAGCTATTCTATCTCTTTCTAGTTTTATGACATTTTACACTTCTTGGAGCTAGATGATTGTTCTAACCCATGCTATTATGTAATCCTTAGGGTAACCCTGCTGCTGATTTGAACGCTATTAATTTTCTATTATAGTGTGCTAAAGATGTTCTACAGTGTGAAGCTCACCTGTATTATTGAGTCAACGACCAATTGCAGAGTTACTCTGTGGCAGTTGGAGCTTAACTCAACCCTTTGGGATCTCATTTATTATTTGCAGATATTGATTCTGGAAAAAGAAAAAGCTAAGATGTGTGAATCTAATACTGAATTAGACCTAGCCTACAGCTGTTAACTCCTAATGGTCTGCTTACTATATGTGTGTCAACTGAAGCTTGTGTTTCTTTATGTTTTCATGTACAATAAGCTATTTGCTGCTACTTCATAAATATTTAAAGTCCTCTATGCAACCTGCTTAGTCATATAGCATATACTCAGGTACCTGCTATATTTAAATTGAGTTCAGTCTTAATTATTTTCCTGATTCTTTATTAACAGAATATGGAGATTAAGAAAATACTTTAGGCAATCAAGTTTAGTGCTGCATTTTGCATAATTTGCACTAGAAAATAAATATAAAAATATGCTTTAATTTCCTAGGGACAAAAGTGCTCTGTGCTTGTGAATTTGTCTTTAGGGCAAGGGTCATAGTTGTATAACACAAACTAATCAAGTAAGGATATAATCTCACATTTACTTCTGTCATATTACCAATATGGTGACTCTCCAGCTCCGCTTCTTTCTGTAATGACTTAACATAATCATAGCAAGAATCATGGTAAGTACTTTTTCTTTTCACACTCCATTTTGTTCTTTTCTTTTCTCACTAATTTATCTGAAAATAAATTAAAAATCTGCCAGAATTTCTGGGGAGTTGATTCACTGGTGTTCCATACTTACCTAAATGCTCTTTATGATGGACAGTAAAACTCTAATAAATCAATCATCATCAATTATTTGATTGACGCCAAATCAGTAATAGATAAGGTTTCATACAAAACAGAGAAATGTGTATCTTTTAGATAAGAAAAACACAGGAAGGAAATGAGGGGAAGGGGGACTTGGAAAAGCCTGGTAGATAAAACCTGTCAATATTCCTCAGAAATGTGGCTGTTAAAAAAACTGGTTACCACAGAGGCAATATTGTCTAGCAGAAAAGTGGAGTATTTCAGTGACTCCACTTTTAGAGACATATCAGTTCCTATTTTTAGTCTATATTAAGACTTCCTATATTTTTTTAATTGATTATTTACTATGGGCCTTCTATAGTCCAAAGCTGTCTTGCATTACCTAGTCTTTCTCAAGAGCAAGCAAAGAGTTCTGTACACTATAGTTTATGCACTTGTTAATATTTAGATAGAAAACAGGTACAAAGATAAATGCAGTTAGAACTGGTACTGTCCCAGCAGGTGGTAGGGAACATTTCTGCTCCAGTAACTTCAAAATTCTGTTTACAGTTAAGTATGAAGAGACAGCAAACAGCTCTTTCACAAAGTAGCTTAAAAATAGCTTTCCTGCAGTTCAATCATCATGTTCTAACTGGCCTTCCGATTTAGTTATTTATTATAAGTAATAAGAAGGTATCCTTTATCTGACTCCAAATACAATGTCAAAGGCCATAGGAAGGCAGAAACCCGTGCATTTCCTCAAACTGAAATCTGGGTGGAATTACTTTTAAAATTAATCATTCTATTTATGATTAGGTCATGCAAATGTTTAAATTATACTAACTAAATGGAATATATTAAAAAAGCATCTTTAAGTTCATATAAATATAGATGTGAATGTTATTTATAATTTATTTCTGTCCTTTTAATTACTCTTTTTAAAATATTGTGAATGTATTTTATATTCCATTTAAAGATTGACAAATACAAGATCCTATTTCTGTGCTGTAGCACTACTTGAGTAAGGTCCTGCAACACTCAGAAGACTAATTTAATAAGATACAAAAGTATATGAGAGGTGACAGACTTTTCTAAGTTAAAGACTACTTTATGAAGTGGAAATCAGCAATTTCAGCACTGAAGAGACATTTTTAATGTTAGCTGGTACAGCAAGCAAGGGACAGAAGCAGAGTATACTTATTCTCAGAAATCCTCTCCAGGTTTGCAATGCCTTTCAAAATGATGCTGCTGAAGGTCAGGTGGAAGCACACTTGTCAGCCTGTTAATGTAGCAATGCAAGATTGCGCAGTAATCACAGCAAAGTGAATAAAGCATAAGGAAAAATCAGCCAGAGAGCAAAATTACTACAGCCTGGTCGGAAGTATGTCTATAAACATTAACACAAGTTCTGCTAAAGGCTTGTTGGCAAAGGTGTTGGAGCATTATCAAGAAATCTACCTGAAATCTTCAGAGCAGCAGTGGGCATGGACACATTTAATCTTGGTTAATTGCCTGCAGGGTGCAGCTCTAGGCTCTGATGTCCTGCTTTGCATGGGAGGTAGTGCATTAACATGACTAAGATACAAGTTACTGCTCTCCCTTTGTGGGTTTTCCAACAAGTTTCCAACCCAAGAAGCATGCATACAGCTACTATTCAGACCAAGAAGTCTCTTCACAAAGTGGTTATAAAACTTTTCCTTTAAATGATCCAGAGTGCTATTACTTTTTTCATAAAAACCTAGTGATGAGAACACTTGCCTACAACATGCTTGTGTGTGTACTCAATTCTCTCCACATTTAGATATTGAACATGTCTCTCAGTTAATAATTTGAGTACCGAGACCTGGGTTATTGGGATGAAGTTCTGAAGAGACTTCCATAGGATATAGAGGTTTCTATATGGCTCAACAGTGCAGAGACTGGGTGCATTTCTACATTTCTGAAAGAGAGATGAGAGATGTATGCTCCTGGTGCCTCATAGTATATTTGTGTATATACACACTATATACTCCATCCATAAGGGTGGAAAAGATACTATAATTAGGTGCAAGTTTGCATTCCATATATGGAAAAAGCAACTTAGATTTGTTAAATACAAATAGATATTTAAAGAATTTAATCCCCCACATAATTTCCCTCAGGACTAATTCCCATCTAAACCTGAAAGTTTTGTTCCATAACAATTCAGTAAGTGCCTTAAAAATATTTTGAAAACATCAGCACTGTCACTGGTAAGATCACCAGCTTTTCCCTGATGGCTGAAATGGGTGAACTTTCTTCCAGATGCTTTGAAAGATGCCTGCCAGCAGTGAAAATCATGCAGAATTTCAACCTGAAGAGTTTAAAATAAAATTTTCTTAAAAGCTGAAAACCAGTTACTATGTAAGGATTAGGGGACTAAAAAGAAAAGAATCACTGCTTTATAACTCCTCTAGCTACAATTACTTCTTTGAGTGGAAGAATGTGATCCAGTATTTAGAAAAGCATTTACATTGTAGTGAATATGGTCAAACATTTTTTAAATTGTTTCTAAACATACACTTAAAAATGCAGTCTAATGTGTGATAGCCATGTTTGTAAGGCAGCTAACCCTCAATAAAAGCTACTTAGTAGAAAAATTATTATGTAGGATGATGAGAATTCATTTCCAAAAGTGTGACATAGTCCCCTATTTATTTCTTACTTTGAAATTACTACCTTCACTATCACCACAAAGAGATCAATTAAAAAAAAAAAGCTTATATATAGATTATTCTTAAGGAAAATATTTTTGGTTAATAAAGAATGATTGTTATTTACAGTTCATTCTTATAATTCCTCATATTTCTGTAATACTTTCAGTTAAATAATTTATTTTCCATATAAAGTTTTCTTAAACATTGTTTGGAAAAGCTGGAAGTCGTAAGAAATACTGAAAAGTCTGAGTTTTGTGTTTGTTCAGCTGTTGGGGCTTAGAATGCATACACTGATTTTTTAAAGAACTAATGTTTGATATAGATTTCATTACCATATTTATATAATGAATTTACCAAATGTTATATTATTTTAAGCAATAATAACATACTAGAGGCACTTCTTCCCCACTTCTCCTGTTCATGAAAAGGTAAGGTACCTCCAAACTCTACTCTAATCAAAATGAATAGAGAGCCACAGGAGACAAGGATTCTGCTGGATATAAGTACAGTGTGCATGTTTGCCTTGCAGATTTCTGTTTGAAACTTGTTTTTTGCTTATGCTTTTCATTCTTATTTTTAATGTCAAAAAAGAGGAAAAATAAAACTAAATTTGTGAAATAGAGTTAAAAAATAAAAGTAGAAAGTCCATAAAGTTTCATATTTCTTCCTTTTGCCTCTTCTGAATCTATATATATATATAATTCTGGCAAACAGTCTGAGAACACAATAAAACAGTATATAACCAAGACCCTTGGAACATTTTGAGTGTTCCAATACAGTAATTATTAAAAAGCCAAAGAAAAGGACATCTCTTTCCCAATTTCTGTCTATTTCTTGGCAAGAGATGAGACTGCTGCCCAGTACGGACCACCAGTGCTGGAGTGGGAAGCATGTTAGAGATTCAGTGAGTCCAAACTGGACAATGGTGGGAATCTCAGCACTCAGGTCTTCATAACAAGTAAGATGTAATTCATCACTAAGATAGTTACTGAATATCCTGCTTTTATCTAAAAATCGGGTACTGTACTGCAAAATCACACTGACTCCTGACAGAGAAAAAAAGAAAAATAAGCAATGAAAGTATAAAGCAAGAGATTGATTACATTCAAGTTTTTCTGATTGTAATTTTGTAGACACTACTTCTTGACTGAGGCAAGTTCCAATTCCTTCCATTGCAACCTGTTTCAAAGACAGTCAGAATATGACTAGTATTATGTAATATTAAAGTACAGTTTATTTAAATTATTACAATGTTGTTCTAAACTTCAGAGTATACACATCAGCTTCAGAGTTTGGGGTCAGCAGGATATTTTTGTCAGCACTTCCTACAAATAATATACAATATCAGGAATTTCTTCTGAAATTCACTGGAAGTGAACATTGCAAGTAGCTAATGAAGTATTCCCTTGTATATGCACTCTTTTTTTCCCTTCTTCTTGTTTAGAAAAATATTATATGCTGAATTACAATGTATTGTGATCTGAGCCACAGTATCTGTTCCAGGTTAGTCAAGGCCTTGACAAAATTAGATTATGTAAGGGTGTAATGAAAAGAGTTGTAGCTAGAGCATTTACAAGAGCCAGGCTGACATATTAGTTGCTTCCATATATCTTGAGGCAATGGAGATATTTTTACATGATAATGTCCTCTGCTCTTGCTTTAGTTTATAATTACCATCAGATGTAATTTAGAATAATACAGTGATATAAAATTTGCTTAGACTAAATTTTATTGTAGATGAAATTTTACAGAAATGGTGACAGTATTTATGTAATACAGGCCAGATTCTGAAATTGTACATGTCAGATCTAACTTGTCTCTGAACTTTCTATTTAATATATTTTTAATATTATAAAACATTTTGAAGCATTAGAAAATGATGGCAAGTGGGAAGACATGGTATGAATTGAAGAGCGTGGAATTCTCCCACATTACAATAGCTTAAACAAGGTCAGAATCTCATCTTAAGGTTCATAAAGACGAAAACCTATGATCTTTGAGGAAAAAAGAAGACATAAATGAGAAGTGCCTTGAAGATGTCCTTTTCCTGTACTACTTATGGATGTAAAATTGTTCAATCTAACATAAAAAGCACATATATGAGTAGTTCTGTGGTCTAACCCCTTTTGTTTGTTTCCCGTCAAAGATCACACGTGGAAGGTGAATAGGGAGGACTGAAGCAAACCAGAGATATTACCTACATCCACTGACAGATGCTCCAGAGTTTATCTTGGTCCAAAAGCATAAAAGGTGTTTAAAAACAGTCTTTGACATTGAAAACAATATGTAACATTGTCAGACAGAGGGGTAGTTTGGCAAAGTGAAAGAAGAAGAATTAAGTAGCCACTCCCTATATTTCTTTCCCATTAGTATTTGTACTATTCT
Source organism: Lepidothrix coronata (assembly GCF_001604755.1). NCBI lineage: Eukaryota > Metazoa > Chordata > Aves > Passeriformes > Pipridae > Lepidothrix > Lepidothrix coronata. The sequence goes on from NW_016690217.1 coordinate 7,916,313, forward strand.
GTTTTTACTATACATCACCTCAGAAAACAGCATGATATATAGAGAATGAGTTTTTTTCTGAATTCCTATATTAATGTCATTCTCCTAACATAATGATGATAACAAAATATTCCCATCTCCCTCCTCATGAAAGAACCTGACAGATCAGTTATTACACTGCATTGTAATATTTGTGGTTAGAACAGGGTAGGTACTTTTACAAAAGTTTTGAATCAATTTTTTGGGTTTTTTTTTAGTCTTCACAAATGTAGCATTAGATTATATTGTAAATATTTGGGGTCTTAGGGTTCTTGGAAACTCTATAGCTTTGTAGACTAAAAAAGAACAGTATCTCTTACTTTTTCACAAGTTTACCCACTGGGAAAAAATAGGGTAATCATGGTATCTAGTTATAGTTTCATGATGCTTTAGAAACAACTAAAATCAATTCCGATGTGACTTTTCTCCTCCAGGAATCAGGCAGCCTGAAACTTACTTCATGGAGACTTTGATTAGAATTACCTTATATATTATTTTCAACAAAATTTCCTATGAATTATAATGGTCAGTCTTATTTTGTAGATTCTTGTGTGATACTTTTATTGTTGCTTTGGGTATTTTAGTAACCCAAGAGTCAGTTTCCCTCTTTTAGCTCTTGTCCGAACAGTCAGCAGCCCACTGTACCTCAGTGGAGATCATTAGGGGAGAAGGCTACCTTAGACCAAATAGGTATAAACTACGCATGTCAATTCAAATATTCCCAAACTGACAAAGTGACAGAAAAAACTAGCTAACCCGCGTTTTGCAAGAACAAAATAAAACATCTTGTGGTGAATTGTAGTTTTGGGATGTTTGGATCACTTTCGTCAGAGAAAGTGTCCTCTCAGAGAAAGTGTCTGCTCCTGGAGAAGAGAAAATATTTCTTGTGTCTGGGGAAAGAGACCATTGAAGATCCAGAAAACAGAAAATAGAGTTTGGAGCTGTTTCGACAGGACAGTTCACTGTGAGAAAAAATATATTAATCTGATGTTATTCACAAAAGGTTTGTGCGTTTCTATGTTAAGGAGCAAGCAGACTGTTTATTTGCTTATTTTTCAGCCTTTAGGTTTGCAGTAATCTCAGTGCAGAGATGAGCAAGGACTTCAACTAGACTAAGGCTACTGCTTTAACCACTTTAATTTTCTATAAAATAAATATGTGTTCATCTATGTAGGTGCACAGTGTGTATGTATTGAATTGCTCTTCATTTCAAACTCCTTTGCACATGCAGTTTCTGCAACCTAATCTTCTGCAGAGGTAGTTCCTTCAGAAACAGAACATAGAGAAGTAAACCCTCTCCCTCCAAATTAAGTTGATTGTAGACTCAATTGGCAAGAGAATAGTTGCAAAGGTTTTCCCTCATTCAGGCAGAACCTTTCTCAATAGTGTACATTTAAAACTACATTTGTTCTGAGCTATTAAGAGTCTTGTAAGAGTGCTAGGTAAGAATGAGCAAGCTTTGGGGGTGAATCAGGACTGTGATCATGTCTCCCCATAACTTATTCATTCACTCTCACATTTATTCTTAAAAACCTATAATTTATTCATCTTGAAAAGCATTAAAGTATGAACAGAGGCTCAAGCAGGAGGCTCCTGAAATCTAATCCTGATTAGATAAATATTCATTCAGTACTCCTGGGTTAGTCCTTTAAGTTCCAAAGATCAATTTACATATCTCTACAGTATAAGTGGCTTCAGAGAGGTACTGGAGAGATGTTTGTAATACCCTTTAAAGATCAATAAGTAAACTAATGTCAAGAATTTTTTTTCTTGGTCTTATGTATCGGTGAATGCTTCTTCTCACTCTGAGAAAAGAGGAATAGCAGCTCCTCTTCGCAGTCACTCAAAAGGGCACTAATTTATCATGTGTAGTTATGGTATATTTAATATTAGTGATGCTAAGAATCTAAACTTGTATTTACCTGAATGTGTGTGCTTGGGGAAGAATATTACTAAAAAGAAATGTGGAGGAAACAGTGCAAAGAACCACAGAAACTGAGAGCTCCTTGGTTTGCAATGGGTCTGTTCCTATTTTTTGCTTAGTAGAAGCAAATAAAACAATTCTTTATTCTCTCAAATAGAACAGCTTTGCACTGTGGTCAGAAATAATCTAGTTGCAGTGGCTCTCACAAGAAGAACACAGTGACCTGCACTTTTATCCTCTATCCCCAGTACTCCTCATGTTCCTTCAGTTCTATTTACAGCCAGACAGTAATTGAAGAACCTTTTTATGTTGCACTGGAAGGACAATCTGGCTCCTACATATGAGTCATGCAGCAGAGAATGCTGTGAAGTTGCAGCTGGCTGAGACTTAAAGGCATGCAAATGATGCTTTTAGATGCAATTTCAGTAAGACTCATGCAGTACTTGGGTTTCAAATCTGTTTTAATTATTTCTTGATTTTGGCACTGTTTTTACACTACTTGGAATAATTAAGACTAAAAACAGTAGAGTTGCCTTCAATGCTGAATTATAAATTTAATTTTGATCTTGGAATCCATCTTTGGATGTACTATTGTACATTTTTTCTTTATCAAAGATATAGAACAATTCCAAGTAACAAACAAGTAGAAAGCTAAGGAATTGTGATCAATTTTTTTGTTTTCTGTTCTGTATTAGTAGAATATTTTTGTTAATAAAATAAAGTGATCTGAAACATATCAATTATATCCAACAAGTTTAGCTAAGAACTCATATTAAAAATGTCTATATCCTCTAAGATGAAGAAAAAGGCTTAAGTATAGACATAGTTGAATTCTTCAGAATTACTCATATGAAGAAGATTATTCATTATTTTAAGTGTTTCCAAGGTTAATGTGTTTCTGATTAAATATCTGGTGGGTATTGTTTACAGCATCAGTTGTTAAAATTGCAACAGTTATTTTCTAATTATTTGTCTGAAAGTTTATTCTTATATTTCGTATTCCATAATGTTGTGGAAATGACCTAATCTAAGATCTTGTTTCAAGAAATGTGTCATTTTGAGATAGAAATAAAAACTTTTTGCATACTACTTAATGATGGGTCATTTTTTAATTTGTAGTAAATTTTGGATTTTTGTATGGGAAAAAATAAACAGTGAAGACTCTTAATGTTTTGCTTGGGTGGCTGTGTAATTCTCAAAAACTATGTTGCTGAGCCTTGTGTAAATTTGTTTTACAGGTAACAGGTGTAAATCTCCTGCAGCTGAAAGCACTATTCATAGAAGGTTAAATTTATTCTATCTTGCACAGTAGAGCTGGTCTCTATAAATATTCTTTTATATTATGTTCTTGTATTATGTTCTTTTATAAACATTTTGGAAAAAGAAAATTCTTGGTTTAACACAATAACGTATTTTCATTGCTCAAAGAATTAGATTGATTGTAGTGGCATCCAAGATTGATAAGACATAGATTTCTACTATGACACACATTGTTTTAGTGCTAGACTGCAGAGGAATCCTTCCTTAAATGCATCCTTGTATAAAATATTGACCTAGAGGACTTCATTATTCAAGCTGGAGAGACAGTCACTACTTAACAGTAATAAACGGTTTCTGTGTTACATTGAGAATACTTTGGAAAATATGAGAGTTGTCAAATCTCTTGAAAATCCTGTCTTTATAGTACACATGACACTAAAGCTATGGCTGTATTTTCTGTTAATAAAAGCAAAGGCACAGGCAGATGTGAAGGATATCATAGTATACTGACAGGAAGCCAAGAAAAATGAGTACTTTGTTAAGAAGCAGAAAAAGACACAGGCCAATGACCTTGGGAAGGTTTAATAGATAAAGCCTGCTTTTTTTTTTTTTTTTTTAATATGGGGAAAATACAGATAATGCAAAAAAGTATAAAGTTAGTATATAAAGTCTAGGTATATGAATTAAAATTCCTCATTATGTTTCAAAATAAAATCAGTTAATATATGAAGAAAAAAATTACAATAGTTATCAAAAGCACGGGAAAGTCTGAGTGACTCAAAACTTCCAGTACTATTTTCAAGCTTTTGTCATGCCAATGCCTACTTAAGATTAGTTCTCCAATATTTGAATGATTCTTCTGCCAACGTGACTGGACCTGAATGAAGAAGAAAAAAATTCCTGCAACAGCATTGACGGTGGTGTTTATCCCACTTCATGTAGAACCAGAAGTAAGTGGTAGGAGTTTACCATCCATGATGAAAAAGGAATGATATTTCAGTTGTCCAGAAAGCATAACCATAATTTTCATGGAGATAAAGAGAAAGAGATGATCAAATTTTGTTGAAAGACAATTATTAGTTAGGTATCTCATTTATAAGGATTACAAGGAAATCCTTGTAATATCCTTATATCTATTTATGTCTTTGTATATACATGTGTAGAAACAAAATCAATTATGTTCTTGGGACTGTAAAATATATGCATGTAGCAAGCATCTCTTGTCTGACCATGACCAGCATCCTAGAGTAGACTGCATCTTCTCTTGCTTCATAGGCTGTGCATTATGGTTTACTCAGAAAAGTAAAATAAATTTACAAACTTGAATCACAACTAAGTAAGCACTCATAAAGAAATGGCCAAAAACCAAGTATTTGGGTTTGTTTCGTATTGTAAAAGTCATGCAATTTCAATATGAGTCCACATGTTCAAATGCATCCCTTAACGGTGGAAATAAGAGGCTTCATTTTCATCCATGCAATTTATTAATAACATATTGTGAGTTTCTAACATACAACCACAGACAAGTTTGACTCTGGCTGTCACTTACAGCACAGTGTAATCTGTGTATCATGAATGAAGATATAATCAAACTAGATAAGACAACAACAGGAAATCTTGAATTTGCTCTTTGTGTCAAAAAATGTTAGGTATATGTACTGTATAAAAAATCTTTTTTTAAAGAGTTACTTTTAAAAGCAATATCATGCAAGACAAACGTGTCCCTTTTTTAGCTCTGATGCTCATCTGCTAAGGCAGTTCAGCATCTTCAATGTAGAAGTCCTTGCTCCAGAGCACTGCTATAGTTTTGCCAATGCTTCAACAGCAGGTCAAAGGTCTGCTTCAGTGTCTTCACTTTTCTGCAAGTTTGTCTAATTACGATTATTGCACTGGGTTTAATGCCATATGCCTACCACTTGGTCCTTTTTTTTTTCCTATCAGGATGCAGGTTTGTATTTAGTTGTGTGAACATAGAAACAGTAAAATTTCTTTCTTTTCATAATAACAGACATATGCGTTGGTAGCACTATAGAACCCTGAAATCACTGATTTCTGCACAACTTGCTTAGCATTGAGGGAAGGTCAGGGAGATTGTGCAACCACGTTGATTTGCAATATTTTCTATGTTCCTCTCAATAACCTCATCAATTTACATGGCTTTAATTACCATCTATAAACACAAGACCCAAACTCATGTCTACCCCAAAGACCTTTTCCCCAGTGTTAAGATTCTTATTTTAGTTGTGTAAATTCTTTTGATTATTTAAGGGACCACCATAAACTCTGTATTATGCAAAAGTAAAAATCTCGTTTCCTGCTTGAGCACTGGGAACTCACTTGAATAGTCTACCTAAACAAATGCAAAATCCAATTCCTGTTTAGATCCCTGGTCTGACTTTATGGGCAACCTAATAACACACAAGAAACTCCAAATAGAAAAATGAATTTCCGATCACATTTATAAAATTCTCATTGTTTTAGTTGCATTGCTAGCTTCTAGTTTACAGCCTCGGGAACTAGACTTCTAAGTTTTTCCTTTGTCTCGTTTACTTTTGTACACAGGTCTCAAAAGCCTGATGTCACCAGTGATACTCCTTTATGGATTATGCAGCTATATTTAGTTAGCTACCAAAATCAGTAAGTCCTGTAGCTGAAACATTGTTGGAAATCCTAAAAGAGACTTTGTGTTCTGAACCTGCCATTACCCACTGATTGAACATTTGATATCTCAAGAATTAAATATAGCAGTACTTTTGGAAACATATACATTTAAGCTCCTGTAAATAACCAAATGCTCTGTCATATGCCGCTGACCAGTGGTGGAATATAATATAAAAAGAAAAATAATAGCTATGAAAATATTATTCTAGCATCTTCCATGCAACTTCAAGTGTGATGTCAGTGTTGAAATCAGAAGACTCACGAGATCTAAGAGGCGTTATATATTTGAGAAGCAGCAGGAAAGGAACATGGTTAAAACAGAAATAAAAAGTTGTAAATGTCAAAGCCGAGAAAACAAAACAATATGGAAGGTCTTTCTTAACTACTTCACATCACTCATCTCAAATTTCTAGTTTTGGCAAACAATTGTGACTGTGTCAAAAGTTATGCTTTATTTGTTTCCTTTACCCTCAAAAATTAACAAGTTAAAAAAAAAAGCTATTATTTACAACTTGTCCTTTAATTTCTCAGCATGGTATACACATCCAGAATGGTGGTGAATTAAATGTATGTTGAGGTTCAAAATTTTATAGAAATGGAGCATATAAATGCTGAAGAAAATAAATAGCATTTATACCTGAAAGATCAGTCCCTCACCTTAGGCTAATACACGAGAATGCTCACCTGTACATTCTTATCATTGTTACCTTGTATAAAAAAGCTGTTAGAGATAAGGATATAGCCTATGTGCACTCTTCTGCTCACATTTCTTTGTTTGAAAGGGTGCATATCCGTGAGCTTGTAGTTCAAACAAATACTGCACCTCTCCAGTCAAATGCATGGATGTTGCTGCTTACTGAGCTTTGGTTCACAGTATATGAGCTGGGTCCTGCTACGCTCCATCTGAAGCACTCCAGCCACTAACTGGTATTCAGTGAGTAGTACCCAGACCAGAATCAGTCTGACACAAAATTCCTGAAGCCTGGGCAGTGTGGACACAGTGACTTCAGGATGTTTCAATTGCATAGGTATGAAACTGCACTGTACTGCTTGATAATTCAGCCACAGCCTTTAGTGGGGTTTACAAGACAGAGCATGACATCAGGATGAGACCAAAAGGCTGGTGCTGCTCTGCCTCTGTGTTAATCTCTGAGTGACTCTGCTCCCCTGACCACAGAGTAAGGATTGCACCTTCCTCATAAAAAGCTTTGAGACCTGAAAATATCATGCATAGTGTAACAACAAGATATACAGGTTATGAATAAAACAAGGGAAGAATAATACATGGAATAGTTCTGTGCACGTCCTTTAGATATGACTAGACACGTACACTACAGCATTATAACGTGTGTGGCTTACCTGCTTTGCTCTAAATAAAGATAGAAACAGTAAATGTTAAACATTGTTAAACGATGCCAATTTTACAGTATTTTAGATAGAATCAGAGAATCATATAGGTTGGAAAAGATCTTCAGTTCGTCAGGTCCAACCATTTATCTAGCCCTGCCCAGTTCATCGTTAACCCATGTCCCAACTGTCATATCTACCTCCAGGGATGGTGAGTTCACCGCTTCCCTGGGTGGCCTGTTTGTTTTGATGCTTGACTCCTTTCTGTGAAGAAATTTTTC
>NW_016690217.1:7928803-7944178 GCF_001604755.1 Lepidothrix coronata
CAGGCACAATAAAAAGATATACAAGCCTTTTGGGGGGAAATGTCCATGTCAAAGAGGGTGCTGCCAAAGTGCTTCACTTCATAATTTGGGTTAAATATCATATACTGGAGATATCATTATGTCTGATCAAGAAGCTCCACTTAACTGTTTCATTCAGTTAAATAGTGAGGGAACTCTTTGCTTGTGATGTTTATTAGAACTGAAGTCATGTGCAAGGTTTTCTTGCACAGTAGAGAACTCGATCCTGCAAACTGAAGCCCTGGCTTCAGTGTATCTCTGTAGGAATAAAAGGATTTTTTTTTTTTCAGATTCAGAGTAAAAGTAAAAAAACCGTCCTCTGAAATCTCTATAATAAGTTGAAATTAAATGTATTCTATATCCAAAAATCCCAGCAGGCATAACTGGGACTTAACAACCTGTTACAGATAGTTTCTTCATTTAGATCAAGGTATGAAGCATGTGAAGAAGGAGTCAGGTCTTCATTCCCTATATACTTCCTGCAAATCAATAATATTGAGGTTCCATAGGGCAAAATCACTACACTGTTGCCTCTATAAGGTGACTTGTTGTATAACTATGTTTCTGTTGCTAATAAGCACAATAAGCAGGATATAGTGATATGATTTTAGTATTATTACGTATTATCAGGACAAGACAAAAATAAGTCTTATGTAAAGAACGTAAATTTCATATCCTGCTCCACTTTAATTACTTTTTAATCTAGAATAGCAGTGTCATCTTTTGTAAGGACAGTTTTGAAAAAAACTAAAAAAGTCTAAAAGTGGAAATGATGCCACCTTCACTATCTCTTTAAAAGAAATGTAGACCGAAGCTGTTTTCAAAATCGTTTTTGAAAGGTGATAAATTCAGCTTAGACTTGTTTAGTGCAAGCAAAAATACACAGGTAGGTAGGTAAAATAGTGTGTGGTCTTTATATTTTTTTTTAATTTGAGAATGTCTCTGATAATCGACCCTATAAACAGGAATAAACCTGAGTAATGGGATATTAATAATAATAAGCCACCTGGCACTCACTGTATTAAAATTGGTCACTAGTAACCAGAATTATGATGAAACAAGGAAAAAATATATTCTCTCTTCTCTCTTATAATTGATTTTAATCATTACCTTGATGATTTCATATTTGAATGTGTTGTTTAAATTGCTTAATCTCTTTGTTCCTAGGTTGAGTCCTGTTTTGTGATCTCGCTTTAAAACAGAGAGAGTTCATGTTAACAAATATGGAGGTCATCCTGCCCAAAACGCATTATTTGTGTTTTAACAATGTAATAACAAGGTGAAGTGGAGCTCTCCGGAGGATGGCTATAATAGCTTTATTGCTCTTTCATTATTAAGACCTCTTAAGATAATTGTTTTCAAAATTATAATATGAGCTTTTAAGAACTTCCAGCCTGAGCACTGATTTATGCTGTCTCTGATTCCATTTCTGCTCTGTTTCACACTGTGTTAATCTTCATTAAGTTCATTATGTTAGAGACTTCTTAAGGGATTTATTTAAAATTCATCTCTTGATTAGACACATACTGTATACTTTTACTGCTGTAACAATATCTACTTTTTTTCCCAAAGATAACAAGATCTGAGTTATGGCTGCAATGCTATTCCACAGAGTGCCTATATCAAGTCTCATAGCGATATTAATATGTTGCGGTAATTATTTTTTGGTGCATGTAAAACATATAGGATTTGATTAGAAAAGATATGTTTAACATAAGTGAGTTGGTGAAGTCAGTCCCAGCCACACATTTTATATCACATGCTTCTTTTAGGTACTATAAAAGATTAGATAAAATTCCAAATAGGAATTCAATATATTTTTAAAGGATTTAATGAAGTCAGTTCATCAGAATAACACACGTAGAAGTATAATTTACAAGACAGCGTTTTGCAGACTGGAATAAAGCTTTTCTTAAAGTGATTAAATTTTTGTTTGACTTTAATAGTCTTTAAAGTAAAAGACAGCTACACAATAGATATTTCTTAGTTGACAATACAGGAGTATGTCATTATTATTATTAGCTATGGTAAAATGTATATTGAATTTGCTATCAATAACTGTGGTCTGTGTTTTATATATGTAGATGTAAAACATATTTGATGGAATGAAAATCTAACAGCCAGGACACATTTTCAGCAACATAACAGTTTCTCTCCTAGGATTAGAAATTAGCAAAATTAATGCAATATATTGTGTGTGGATAAAATATAGCTTAATTTTAGAGAAAGGAGAAAAAAATAAGATGGATAGGCTGAGTTATATTTTTACAGAGTCTTAATACGACATGTTTTATTCTTAGGCTAAAACCCTATTCATGTCTTTTAGCTTCAGCTCCTCTCGTGGTTATTTGATGTACTCCTTGATACTTCATTGGTTGTGAACAGGAGAGGTCTTGTAAATGCACACTGCCTTGACATCCAGAAGACTAGGTCTCTGAGAATAGTTATTTGCATTCAGCATGATGTTCTCACCTTCAAAAGAACACTTCATCATCATTATGCTGTATTACCTCAGACTTCTAAGAAACAATTCAAACTGAGTGTGTGATATTTAAAGAGATTTTAAAATAAAGAGTTTTTTAAATAATAAATTAAATTTAAAATATTTACATTAAAGTTGTGATTCCCCTGATTTGGATGTTATTGATTACCTCCTCCTTCCTTAGACATTCATTCTAATGGTTTTTTGCATGAATGAAAGTTCTAGAAACTTCTGTTTTGCAACTGAGTTGGGTATATTGTAACAGAGTGAAATACCTTCTAACCCACCTTACTCAATGTTTGGTAAACTCATATATGTTTTGGTTGGTTTTTATTAAGTAATATGGTGTTTTTAACAAATATATGTATGAATTTTACACAGAAAGAGCATGAACCTACATGGGCAATTTTTTATTGAGAAACTGATATGTTCATGAATTCTTCTCATCTATTGAAGTATATATTCTGTGAGCTTTCTACAATTATTGTGAAATTCATTCTGATTTTTAAAAAAAATTAATTCCAAGAAAAAGTGCTTTTTTGTATACTTTATTCAGAAATACAGGAGAGGCTTAAGACAGGTATTGAATAACTGGTTTGCTTAAGACAGGTATTGAATAACTGGTTCAAGTAGTTGCCTCCTTTTTTTTCTTACACAGTTGCCCTGGTTTACACAAAAATTCTGGTACCCACCTTTTCTCTTTTATTCAAATATGCCTTTTTGGCTTTTTGGTGTTTTACCTTCTTTAAAGAGCCTGAACTGCTAGTGATTAATGACTCAAACATCTGACTACCTGCAATGACCTCCGAGGTGCTGTAAGAGACTAGGCTACTGGTGCTCATGGCTCAACCAGCACTGTGCTTTGCTAGCAATGTGCAGAGTGGCTGCCCAGTCCAGATGCTGAAGACTGTGCACATCCAACACCTCAGGCTACAAGCTGGGTATTAAACAAGATAAGGAAAGAGGCAAACCCTGCAGAGGTGGGATAGGGTTTCTTTTTCCTTACACAGATGATTCAGTTGTGAAAATCCCTTGGAACATTCACACCTTGCCTGAAGGTATTCACTTCTTGTTGATGAGTCATAATGAACCATAATGGACTCAGCTGCACTGATGTAAGAGACAGATGCAACATCTTAGAAGGTGTTCAAGACTCCTGAATTATCCCATGACTCACAGTATTATATCATCCATGTAAAACTCCCCACCCGAGGGGAGACATTCCCACCTGAATCTGAGCATATATGTCTGAGTTTCGAGGCTTCCCTCTGTAAGACCCTAGCCTCCACGAGGTCATGGAAGGGTTTTACTTTAAAAATATACAAGGCTCCAAAAATCTGCCCACCAGTGATATTAAAGAGCCTTCAGTTCTTTTAAAACCATAAGAGAGAGCACAGAGGAGAAAAGCTGTACAAGTTTTCTCAGGAGGCACTTTCACTGGTAAGCTTTAGAAAACAGGAGTACTTGACAAAAGTTTAAAGGGTGACAAATGCAGAATAAGGCATTCTGCAAAGCACTGAGTTAGCACATGCTAACCCATAAAACCTAGCAAAATCCAGCCCGTCCAACCCTAAGTTACCCAAAATTTCAAGAAAGGAGGTTAGGAGAAGAAGTAAAGACAGACAGAGAAAAAGAGAAAATTATAGCTACCACTGGAATCCTGTGCAAGCCCAGCTTCTACGTTTCCAGATGTCAGGGTTCCAACAAGCATGGACAGCACATGTTGCTGTTTTTATTTGCTTTGACCTCCCTTGTGGCCACACTCCCCATCCCCAGGCAGGACTTCTGGTGTGGAATGGGAAGTGCTCCCAGGCTGTTTTTGACTGACAGCTTCTCCAGGGTTGCCAGTGAGGTTTGAAACAACTGGGGTGTGGGATAGGGCATTACCTCAGCATCGTGGAATTCAACCTGTCCCTTTTCCCCCCAGCCCCACATACAAATACTTCAGTTGGTTCAAGCCAATAATTAATATAATAATCCAGTGTCTCACACCCTCACCACCTGGGGCTTTCACCACCACATTAATGGATCCGGACTGTGACCACCACTTCAAGAAGACTGCAACCACCATTTGGACAGGACAATAACCACCACCAACATCAAAACTGCAACAACCAAATCTCATTGCTGGATTCAATGGGTGTCTTGTGGGTCCTTGCATTTCCTTGGGCAGTCTACAGCCCTGTTCCAACGGCCTGTACCAACACTGCAGCTTCACTCCAAACTCAAGTGTCTGCCAGTATCAAATCCCAGTTATCTGTCATTTCCTGACAGGTTTTCCAGACATGGAGGAGGGAGGGCAAACCATGAGGAAGAGTGGCCCATCTCGTCTCTGTCCTGTGGTCACATGTGGGGGAGGCCGGCCGCCATCTCGATTTGGTCTGGTGGGTGGGGCTCAGCAAGATTCTCCTCATCAGTTGGTTTAACCCAACTTTATCAGTATTGTTATTAGGATTCTCCTTTTTGCACTTACTTTGGGGTGTATTTGATTTCTCTTTCTCTCACTCTCTCTGTATTAGAGAAACCAAGGGTATTGAATCTGAGGCAGGAGACTTCTATTTGAGATCTCTGCCCTTCCAAATTGTCTCAATTCGTGACAACAGTAAAGTGGCTTCTCCCACATCATAAAAATCCCAAGCCACACATAGCTTGAAGCCAGCTACTGGGACAGTATTTTGTTTGGTTTGGAAAGTTGTCTCTGTAACGTGTAGGATATGCAAATACTAGTAAAGCATTCATGTTTACCTTACTGTAAATCAGATCGTCTTGTGGAACTTTTGAATTATTCTTCAGACACGAAGTTTCTTAATGAAGAATAATTTGAACAGTTGAGCGTCTGTCCTCTGTATCTCTCCATGTGGCAAAATACCATATAAATGCATATAGTAGGCTTTCCTAAACAAAAATGGTTCCAAAGTTAATGTCAGCGTATTTACTGCAGCAGTAGTTTCTCTGATCTGTACTGCATGCAAAAAGTTCAAGAAAATGATGAATGCCAATGTTCATTTTCACTAGGTATCTAGTCTCTGTAGCTTCTCTATGCAGCTTCTCTAAGAATTTCACATATTCTTAGATGAGTGACGAGTGTTTTCTTAAAAGAGGAAGATTCTGTAATTCATAACTAAGTACATAGACATGTTAACACTGCATACTTGTAGCTGAAAACCTACTAGAGTTTTCCAGTAGCCTAATTCAGAGGTTTATCTGCAACAGTACACCTGTACTGGTAAGATACTGGTGGAGTATACTGTGATTGAAAAACTACTGAGCTGAGAGTTTAATAGTTAAAATCAGAAGATGAACAACAGCCTCTTCGGGTTACTCTTCCATAATTGCAAATAGCATGCATTGCCTAGAGAGCACCTTAGGGATGATGCTCTCACTTGTTGAAGTAACTTTCAGTGGGAGCAGACTCAGTGGTAGTGCATCCTCATTCACCCACCTGCAGCTTTGGGCATTTCATAGATAGATGCAAAAAGAAGAGTTACGAAATACCTTTTAAATAGTGAGCTCAAGTTATCTTCCTTTATTACTGGGAGACTCTGAATCCAAATTATTTTCTGCAAAATAAGAAATTGCACTGTGGCTTCTACAAACAGAGATTAGGAATGCATATGACATGAAAAGCATATTAAAGAGGAGGGTTATTATTTTTCTTCTTTTGTAGGTGTATTTCAGTAAGTACCACACAGAAAGATTCTAATCAAGTTGCAGATGACAAAATTAAAAGTATATAATTCCAGCATAGTGAAAGCTTTATATATATATTTTTCCAAGTTGGCCTTATGTAGCTGAAAACAAGATAAACCCAGAATTTTTGTCAATTTTAAACGAAACTTAATTTGAATGCCTTTTTTCATCCCTTTTACGTGTTTGTGTGGGTTTTTTCCCCTCATCTGACTTTTCCTCTGTGTCTTCCTATACAGAAATGTTAGGGAAATATGTACTTTTATTTTATTTGCTGTAGTCTAAGGCCATTAGTTAAATTATGACACTAATTAATCTTATCCCAGTGGGACAAATATTGCACTGTCTAGTTAAATTAGTGCTGTAGGTGCTTCGTGCCACAGAAGTGCTACACAGTCATCAATGGAGTAGTGCGAATTGTAAACTTAGTGTTTGTTCTCAAATGCATATAAAATTCGGGATACCCATGCTACTAAATACTCTACCTAAAGGTATTTATAAAGATAAACTTTTTATCTGTGTTTTTTCTGTCTATGATTGGTAGAGGGGAAAAAAACCATACACTACTACATTAATCTGCATAACACACACATTCAAAGATTCCTTTGAAATATGGTATCATTATGGGCTAGATATAGGTTGGAAGAACAGTCAATTCCTTCCTCTTCCATCATCTCCAAAATTGTCTCATATTGCAAAGTTTGAAGTCTGAAGTCTTGAGTTTATACTGGAGACCTTTAGAATTGGTGAGAACAAAGGTATCTTTAAACCTGATGGTTATTTTTTTCATATTGTTAGCTTGATGTATCAGAAGATTTATCTCTCTGTTCATGTTCATTCTCAGTGCTGAGTCTGCAATTTATATTTCACTCTTTATTTCACAGTTTATGGAGCAAGTAGAATATTAAAGTTAGTAGCAAAATCCATTGTCTGCCTTCTCCGAGCAGTGCCAGCATGCAGGCTTGTCCAATTATTTGGTTTTTAAGATTTCTACTGTGTGAGGCCTTTATCACTTAGAATGAGCACACTCATTCCCTCTTTTCATTAGCCCATTTTGGTTTCTCTCCTTCTTAACTGTGTTGGTTTGTTTTTTCCTCAAATAGATGTGTTAAACCACAGCATGCCTACTTGTACTTTTGAGGTGAACTCATTTAGTCATTCCCCTGTGCCCTCTATATAAATGAGTTGTTATATAGATGGAATTTTCCTATTTCTACCTTGTGTTTGGAGACCTGTGGCACAAAGGATTCTGTGTTAAGTGTGGTTAGTCTTATCAGAACAGGAAGCTAAGACTTAGGAAGTTTAAAGAACTCATGGATAGTGGCATGGGGATTAGATCACATTGGTATTATTACTCCGTAGAACATGAGCAACCCACTTTTTAGTTCTTTTCTAATTTAGTTGGTTCAGTGTTTTAAACTTCCATCTTGAAAGCCCTTGAACTAAATCATGTCTGCAAAGTTGTTGACCATTCTGGTATGGTGCTCTTTTGCTTTCTTTTCATGATATGTTGCACTTTGAGTCAGTCATCAATTATTTACTGACTCAGAAAAGGAGAAGGGTGAGTTCCAGCATCCCATATTTAGCAGACCCTTGTGGATATAAGACCCGGTCTTAACTGGGCTGAGCAAGGAGTCAGTCTTGAGTCAGCAGGGAAGTTAACTCACTTAATGGTGTGTGGAGCAGGTACGAGTCAGCATGTTTGCCTTTCATTTTCGAAAGATTGATTTTGTCTTGATGTGTGATACAGAAAAACTGATATCTCTCTCTCTCTCTCAGTCTTTCTCTTAAACTAGACATATAAATAGATGTGCATGTCCACATATGTACAAAAAAGGATAGGAAAAATTCTGAAATTATTAAAGTTGATTTTTCTCATCCAGATGGCTACTGTAAAGTAAATGAGTCTCCTTACACATGTGACATAGAAAACTTCCAAATGAAAAGACATGGGAAGCAAAGTTTTTCTTTTAAAGTTTTTATTCATCAAATATATATTTCAAATGAAATATTTCATTAAAATCTTTAAAACAATTACATTCAGTGTACATTTAATGTTAATTTAAACTTTGAGTTTTGTATTGTTCTCTATTATTAGCAGTTATTACTTCCTTATGAGGAAAGTGTATTGACTTGAAATGTTGATATGGTTTGAAGCTGGCTCCCTGCCAAGTCCCCAGACCTCACCACAAGACTTCCCCCCCAAACCATGGGAGAAGAGGGAAAATAAAAACAAGAAAACTGAAATGAGAGAGAGACAGCTAAAGCAATATATATATTTACACTTATATTACAGTTATATACAATTGAAATATATATACAATTTCACAAGGAAAAGGGAAAGGGAAGGGGGAGGGGGAAGAAAAAATAGGAACAAAACCAAAATAAAATATACACGATCAATAGTCCAAGATCTAGCAACTAAAAGAATTAGCAAAAGAATATCTTACTACTCTCCTTGGGACAACAGAAAGTTGCGCTGAACAACCGCTGGCAACCTCCATCTCCCGAGGTCGGCAAGGCCTTACCAGGCCTCGCTCCCCAATGCGACAGACTCAACAGCAGGGAAACCCACACCTCTGAAGCCGCCGGAAGGAAGAAGGACAAAGGCTTCTCCTCCTTTCTTCTTATACCCCGGCTTATGTAAAAAATCGTAGGGAATACCAGGTAAACCTGGGCACTTCCTTGGTTACAGACTGGTCACCAAGGAAAGCCCAGAATAAACTACCACAAATGTACTTAGAGGCTCTGTTTTCCCTTAAGAGTAGAGTAGAAGGCATTTCTCTGGGGTTAGAACATTTGAAAATTATTAGTAGAGATATTGCTTTGTAAAAGTTATCATCTAGAAGTTCAAAATCTTTATCAATAAGTTAATTTCCTCATATATTAATTTCCTCTAAAAAGGTAATTCCACGGCCAGGTCCACTCAGATAAGAACACTTCACTCTGAAGTGTGAACTTCTGAAGTGGACACTTCACTCAGTTCTGTGAATTTCATCGTTCCAAAAGATTGCAATGAAGATAAAGGCATTGATTCTCTTGTTGCTATTTGTGCTGGTTTAAAAGTTAACCAGCAGGGGAAATGAACTCAACTCAAAAGAGAGATTATAAGTCAGAATAACAATTTAATAAAATAATACAATAAGTACGATTATACAGACAAACAATTTGGTTTTAATCCACAAAACCCAAATGTATAACCCAGTACCCTGGGGCATGAACAAAGTGGTGTTTCTTGGCCCCCCCCGAGTCCAAAGTAAAGGGAGAGGGGAAAAAACCTGCTGGTGGGAGAGCTGTTGCAGGCTGGTCAAAAGTGGTGATTGCAGTTCAGTTGAGGGTGGTGAGCTGCAGTCTGGTTGAGAGCGGTGAGCTGCAGTCTTCCTTGGATCCCACAAGTGGTAAAAAAGGTTCCAAAACTCCAAGTTTATATATTCTCTAGTTCAGGCATGAATGCTCAGTCCTTCCCTCAGAGCAGGGAATTCCACAAAAGGGTATGAGGATGCTCAGTCCTTCCCTCAGAGCAGGGAATTCCATAAAAGGGTATGAGGACAGGAACATCTACAGGCCTCTACTGCTAACAATTTCTGGGAAATGGCATGGAAGGCTATAGAATACACAGGTGTGGGTTACACCCATACCATGATGAACTGGTCTCAGCTGTCCTAACTAGGACACTATTTAATCTTTACACACATTTATTTTGTCTATTTTGTCTAATTCTACTAATTTTGATCTTCCTTTGCATGCAACAATATATGTACGTGCTTTAAGTCTACCTTGAAGGATTGGTAGTCCTGAGCTTGTAGTCATGAATTTCCTGCTTTTTATGTTTACAAGCTCTCCTTAAAAAGAGTTGACCATCTAGAAAGAAAGCATGTATCTGGATTAATCTAGAAGCGAAGTATGCTCTGAGACTCTTTCTTCACATGATTCATGTTACTCATTCTCATATGCTTTCATAAATAGAAAAATGACAATCTCATTAGCAAGTTGCTAGTATGATCTTGTGTATTACTGCATTTCAGATGTTCTCCAAAACTGTACCTTGCAGCTAAAAACCGTGGCAAACATGCTGTAAGAGTCCTCACAATAACTTGTGGCCAGTGGTTAGATATACTGATGTTGAAATTTTCTTCCAAATTGCATTTTTGAACTGAAGTAAAATGGTGGTGTAGATGCACCAATAATGTCCCAAACTGACTTGCACCAGATACTAACCATTCTTACCCTGTAAAACCTAGAGTTGTAGAAGAGAAGAAATAAACAGATAATGTTACTACTGTTGCACATGAACACTAGCACCTCAGTGTATCTCTACCTAAAAGCTTGTTTTATCATCACTTAAGAAAGTCATTACCCTTTTATGAGTGCTTACATGCTGTTTTACAAATATGTCACTACGGTAACATTATAAAAGCAGCATTATTTTTGCCAGTGGCATTTTACAAAACAAGGAAAGTAGTTTCAACATAACTTTGAAAAATGTCTTCACATTTTTTACTCTGGAAGAAAAGAATTGATAATGTTTCCCTACATTAAAATTTGATTTTTTGTGTAAGGTTGGGGTTTTTTTCTAAATACTATGCAACATATATAAATTTTTAAAATACAGTAAGTATAATGTTCAATTGTACAGACCAGGAAGTTGCAGATAATATTTATTAGATCAGTATGTAATATGAACTAAGGTAAAACTTACTTTTTCAGTTAGTTGTATAAACTAGTTGTATGAACTGGTTGTTTTATTTCCCATTAACTGTAAGTAATTTTGTTGGATGTATCCTCAGTATCTCCATCAAGCCAAATGCCATTAATATAATGCCTGTCTTTTACCAGTAGATATACATAAGATTTCATCTGTGAATATAAGAAGAAATATTAATCAAATAAAGACTACAATTATTTTTCTTTCAGTAAAAGACACTTTGAGTACTATATTCTGACAATCACGTTTTAAAGAATCATTTAAAATTTTAGAAAAAATAGTACTTCATTTTCTTTACCTGACTCGTCAATAAAGTCCACAAGATTAGAATGCTAATGTTATTATGCTACCATGGTAGACACAGTTTTGATTAGCGGTTTTGTAGGTTATGTTCTGATTTTCATTTTATTTTATTTGAGTGTTTGCTGGGGTTTTTTTGGTAAAGGAAAAATCTCCAGCCTCCTAAATTACAGATTAGTTAGCAAAATTGTTTGCTCTTTTATAATGTGAAACCCAGAAGGAAAATTATACTGGATTTAATAACAACTTGGATTTCCTGTGAAATTTTAAAGGTGGTAAACGACATGTTTCTCTATACATAGCAACTTTGCTTTAAAAATATAAAGTCATTTATATTTATATATGTCATCATTCATAAAATATCCAAATGCTACTACTGATGTGTGAAACAATAAAACTGAGAAAAAGCTATTCTGACCTCCTCAAATCCATTATGATTTCATTACTGAACTGAGCTTTCCACTCAGTTTACTAAAGATCTAGATAAGTAACACTGCAAAAAAAAAAAAATTAAAAGTCTGAATAAATTCTTGTTATTAAAATATAAGGTAATTTTTAAATGACCATAATATATTTTGTGCAGTTGATTTTGAAGTTTGCAGTATTGAGTGGATAGAAATCCCATAAGCAGTCAGATATATCTGTCTATATAAAAGTACAAAAGTACAAAAAAAAGTCCAACAGATAAAACTGGAAACAGTGTTCCTAAAGATTTCAAAACATTATGCAAATTTAAGTATCACAATCCACTAATAAACTAAAAAATACTTAATCCAGTCTTTCAAACTGTAAGAAGCCCCTCAGGTCTAGGCAATATCTAGCACCAAAATCATAATTATGTCAGATACCTATGCATTTATAGCAGTAATTTCTCAGGTAATGTACTGTGACTCTCTATACAAATGCCTTTGTCCTTGTAATAAACACACAATTTAGGAATGAAAAATACTATTTAATTATGTAAGACTGTGTTTTCAGTGAATTGCAAATGTTTCTGCATCGTGGTTTAGCAAGCTGGAATAGTAAGGCTAGACATCTAGAATTTTACTGCAAATTCTTGAAAAGAATTCTTGCAGGCCAACGTCCTTTTTGTAGCTAACAACTGAAAATGAGTGAAATGTCCTTCTTCTCAGTAGGTAGTGAGGATTTGTGTAGACTTGGATGCAGTTTGATCTCTCTTCTTCCATGCTCCCCCTCTCCTGATCAAGTTCAGATCAACCAGAGATATCCTTGTTGACCTTAGGAAAGCTGGAATGCAGCACTAAGTACAAATCATTAGTTATGTTATTTTGAGGAAAGTCTGAGCTTCCCTTGACCTCTTGGAAAATTTTTGTAGAGTTCAATGTGTCCCTCAGCAGAATGTGCCTAACAGTCCCACAATGACCTTTCATCTTTCTTCACAGAAAGACCAGCCTGTTTATTAACATTGAACTTCATGTTGCAGCAGTTCAGCTCATGTTAGACCTGCATGTGAAAACTGGAATGTTTCACAGGTGGAAAGCTTTGAAACTGGGTTAGATTCCGTAAGCAGGTGTTTGATAACCTGAAAGAAATCACAATATAGAAATTTTTCAAAGTGAACTGTGCATGTTAATACCATTCTAGATATCCTTAGGATTGTCTAGCTCATTGCATAGCTTTTTTACACTATTTACTCTTTGAATACATATCCAATTAACAATTACCATAGCAACTGTAAAATATAGCATGGTATGTAAGGTATGTTAACTTCTAAGACACAAGACACCAGTGGGAAATACAAATATGTCAGAGGAAAATTTTAGTTATTACCTCAGTGTTTTCAGGGGATGCTACTGGTATAGCTGTTCAGTGCTGAATTTGGGGAAATAAAAATACTTCTGTTTCATTTGATATTCCCATTTTCTTCTTGGAATGATGATCAAAACATCATTTTTTATTATTTGGAGGGTTTTGTGCTCATAAATGAAAGAAAACAGAAACTAAAGTCATGACTGAAGGAAGCAAAATATTGACCCGAGGAACTGCAGGTGATCATTCTCTTTCAAGGCCTTGGAAAAATGATGGAGCATGACTGTACAATCCATGAAAATAAAATCAATTGCTTTTTCCAAGTACAAATCATTGTCAATCAGCATAGTCACCTTCTACAGTTGGCTAAGTGGAAGAGAATAGATGAAAAGAAAATTTTTACTCTCTGAGAGGATAGTACAGCACTCAAACAAGTTGCCCAGGAAATTTTTGCATCCCTGCCCTTTGAGATATTCATGATGCAGATGCGTGAAGCCATGCCGACCTGGTCTGTCGTAGTTCTATATGAAGTAGTGGAATGGAGCCTCTTGATGTAACTTTCAACTAGTACTTTAATATTGTAAATCTGATGAAGTATGCTAAGTGTTGCTTTCTTTAATTAATAGAAAAATTTTAAATCCTTGCAGCAAAGAGAGGGATGGTGTCTCTGAGTAAAAACTGGCATGTCCTAGTGGGGACATTTTTTGAAACATTCTGCTTCCCTCTGTCAAGGCTGTACAGCTCTGCTCAATGGCACCATTTCAGCATCCCATTGGTTCAGCCTGGTTACCTTTTTGAAGCCCCAGATTTTCCTAGTCCTTTTAAATTAATAGTCCATTTAAGAAAGTTTCTCCTGTCTGCTATATCTCTTTTGTTGCTTTTTACAGCATCAGAATATATTTGTATAAATTTTCATGGAAAATAACCAGGCAAGTTTGTCCCTGTCAAGAACCACAAAATTCTCAGTTACGCATTACAGCATCAAAAAATATTTGGTTTTGGAAAAAGTTTAAACAATCTTTAGTTATGCTCGGACTTTCCATTCTCAATCACTATTCCCCATCAAGGATTCTCCGATTTCATTTGTTATAAATCATGAAATAAGTGCCCTTTTTTGCCACATTAACTAAACAGTTATGGGTGTATCATCAAGTTGCATCTGATTTATGGAGAGGTGTGTTGGATAGGTTTGTAGTTACATTTTGTGTGCTAAATAGCTTATTTAATTATTTCCAAAAATATTTTGACTCCTTCATATTCATGAACAACTAAGCAAGTTTAAGGAAAACACACAAATAGATATAAAGAACATATCACAGCTTATGAAAGAAATAGGTTTTGATTATGTAGCTTTTCTTGGTGGGTTTCTGCATAGAATGTGTGTTGTCTTCACATTTCCACCTCAAGATTAACCCTTTAGAGATCTGCCTTTTTTACACAAAAGATGTGTTTCTTCAATGAGGTGATGTTTAAGCTACTTGGTAATTTGAAAGTCTATGCATTCAAAATGAATTATGCCCAGAAAACACCTTTCAGAGCTTTCTTTTTAGGCATTTCTAAGAGGCAATAGACAGTAGTCACCTTTTTAATGGAACATGCTCTCTCTTAATATGTATATCTGAGAAAAATCTGGAATACATATCTACTGTTTCTCCTCTTCTTAAGATTATTGTACACTTACCTTGGTGTTATAGAAAATAATATAACTAGAGATTATAGAAAATAATATAAGTACAGATTAAGACCAATTGAACACAGAACTGTTATAGGCAGAAATCCATGAGGGGGGAATTTTTCTTTCCCCTGCCCCCACTGTAGGAAAGACGGAGTTTGAATGGAAAGGGGGAGGACGATTAGCGTTACAAAGGGTCTAGCCAGTCGAGTTGCATTCCTAACGAATGGTCCATCAGAGGCTGGGGAAGGTAGGGAGGAGTTTTGGGGGGTTGCTTGGACTCCTTAGAAGGGAGAAGGCAGTTTCGATGAGCTCTCACTCTGGGACGGAGACGGGGGTCTTGCGTGTTTGCTTTTGGAGAGGAGGTCTGGAGACCGGTCCTTTTGCCTTCCCGCCCTGGTCAGCCCTGACTACTGGCTTCGACTTGCAGGCAGGCTGTCTTTGTCTCCAGCCCGGACCTGCTGTGTTCTCATCTGAGAGTTTTTGTGCTCACCAGGAGAAGAAAGGAGGAGCCTTGGGACACCGTCATCTGAGGACGACAATGAGTTTTGTGGGGGTGAACTGTTTTCCTTTCCCCCTTCTCCCACTGGGGAAGGGTCCCCATTCTCTTTTCGGCTTCTCCCGCGACCCGAGACCACCCCCAGACCCCTCCCGTGTGGTACCGCCAGAGCCCGACAGCGCCCCCTGCAGGCCAACACCGAGCACTGCAGGCTCTGCACCTCCAGTGACCCAACAGCGCCC
>NW_016690217.1:7944188-7947669 GCF_001604755.1 Lepidothrix coronata
TTGAATTTACAATTGCTGAGAGAGAGGAGTTTGGTCTGTCTCATAACTCATCCTCTTTAGCAAACATTCCAGTCTCTTCAAACTGAGACAAGAACATAATTTTTTGTATTGTATTTTCATTAAGAAATTAAAAAAATCATGTTAAAACACAAGATAAAAAAAACCTTCACCTGATCTTTTTATCTATTGCTGATCCAACCTCAAAAGTGCTGGTAAGTGGGAAAGATTATAGGTTAGTGATATATAAGACCCATGCAGACCTGTGCAGAACTGCAGAACTGAACTTTGTCTTGACTGACTTGGGATTGCTCCTAAAATATTGTTTCTGAGCAGTTCTTGTGTCTATGTGAGTGAATTGGTCAGGTATTAATATCAACATGTTACAGATACTAAACTGATTTCATAGTACTGTGACAATGTGGTATTAGACACAGATGATGTAAATGCACTGAAGTTTGTCTTTGGGATCATAGTTGAAACAATTTGGGCTTTCTGTTCATTTCAAAATAGTCCACAATTGTTATTACTTTATTACTTTACTTTGTCATCTGTTTGTATTTTTTACTTGTTTAGACTACTGTCAGTATAGTGATGCTAAAACATTGCAGTGTCAAAATTATTTTTAGCAGTTTGTCTTGTCATCTTATTTTGGACAATAGTTTGGATATCTCACTGCAGTCTTCATTCTTTTTTTGTTTTATATTTCTTGACAAATTTCTCGCTTTGAATTTTAGGAGACTGGATATTCCCAATGTAATAAAATAAGACTTTTTAGGTACTGTTTTGCAGTATTTACTAATTTTGGCAACAGCTATTGAGGAATATAAATATAGAAATATGAGCTTTAGTAAAACTGATGTGAACTTTCAGGCACTAAATATTTTTACAGATTTGTGCTGGTTTTGGCTAGGGTACAGTCAATTTTCTTCACAGTGGCTGGTATGGGGCTGTGTTTTGGATTTGTGCTGAACACAGTGATGATAATATAGAGATGGTTTTGTTATTGCTGAGCAGGGCTTACACAGAGGCAAGGCCTTTTCTGCTTCTCATACTGCCACGCTGAGTTAGGGGGTGCATGGGAGGTTGGGAGGGAACACAACTGGCATAGGTGACCCTAACTGACCAAAGGGATATTTCACACCATATGACATCACACTCAGTATATAAGGTGGGGGGAAGAAGGAGGAAGGAGGGGGACATTTGGAGTAATGGTGTTTGTCTTCCCAAGTAATTGTCACAGATGGTGGGGCCCTGCTCTCTTGGAGATGGCTGAACACCTGCCTGCCCATGGGAAGCAGCTTTTGCTTTTCTATTTAACTGTCTTTATCTCAACCCGTGAGTTTTCCATCTTTTACCCTTCTGATGGTCTCCCTGATCCTGCTGGTGGGGGAGTGAGCGAGCAGCTGCATGGAGCTTGATTGCTAGCTGGGGCTAAACCACGAAAAGATTGATAAAAATCAGAATTTCTAATATATTAAAATATGTTTAAAGGGTTTGCAATTAAAGAAATTGTTAAGTATTTGTCAGCCACCCAGTGAAGATTATTTAAATACCTTATATATTTCCCATCAGAATCCACATTCTTGCAAATATGCAGAATTTTCCTTTCAAGATTTGTCATAATGCATATCTAAATTAGGAAATTTTACAGAAATCATAGAATGATAGAATCAGCCAGGTTGGAAAGGACCTCTGAGATCATCAAGTCCAACCCTTGATCCACAACCGCTGTGGTTACTAGACCATGGCACTAAGTGCCACATCCAGTCTCATCTAAAAAACCTCCAGAGATGGAGAATCCACCACTTCCCTGGGCAGCCCATTCCAATGCCTGATTACTCTCTCTGTAAAGAATTTCTTCCAAATATCTAACCTGAACATCCCCTGGCAGACCTTAAGACCATGCCCTCTTGTCTTGCTGATAGTTGTGTGGGGGAAGAGACCAACCCCCACCTGCCTACAACCTCTTTTCGGGTAGTTGTAGAGAGGGATGAGATCTCCCCTGAGTCTACTCTTCTCCAGACTTCCCCAGCTCCCTCAGCCTCTCCTCATAGGACTCGTGCTTGAGTCCCTTCACCAGCCTAGTTGCTCTTCTCTGGACCTGCTCCAGCACCTCAATATCCTTCCTGAACTGAGGGGTCCAGAAGTGGACACAGTACTCCAGGTGTGGCCTCACCAGCGCTGAGTACAGGGGAAGAATCACTTCCCTGGTCCTGCTGGCCATGCTGTTCCTGATACAGGCCAGGATGCCATTGGCCTTCTTGGCCACCTGGGCACACTGCTGACTCAGATTCCTGTCAATCCAAACTTCCAGGTCTCTCTCTGTCTGCCTGGCTGCTCTTCAGCCACTCTGTCCCCAGCCTCTAGCGCTGCAGGGCTTGTTGTGGCCAAAGTGCAGGACCCTGCACTTGGCCTTGTTGAACCTCATCCTGTTGGAATCAGACCAACTCTCCAGCCTGTTCAGGTCCATCTGAAGAGCCCTCCTGCCTTCCAGCTGATTGACACTCCCCCCAATTTAGTGTCATCTGCAAATTTGCTAATGGTACACTCAATCCCCTCATCCAGATCATCAATAAAGATATTAAACAGAACTGGGCCCAACACTGATCCCTGGGGGACACCACTAGTGACCGGCCACCAACTGGATACAGCCCCGTTCACCACCACTCTCTGGGCCTGGCCCTCCATCCAGTTCCTAACCCAGCACAGAGTGCCCCTGTCCAAGCCACGGGCTGCCAGTTTTTTTAGGAGTATATTATGGGAGATGATGTCAAAGGCTTTGCTGAAGTCCAGATAGACACATCCACAGCCTTCCCCTCATCCACCAGGTAGGTCACCTGCTCATAAAAGGAGATCAGGTTGGTCAGACAGGACGTGCCCTTCCTAAACCCGTGCTGGCTGAGTCTGATCTCTTGTCCATCCTGTAGGTGCTGTGTGATTGCACTGAGGATGATCTGCTCCATAACCTCGCCAGGCACCGAGGTCAGGCTGACAGGTCTGTAGTTTCCTGGGTTCTCCTTCCAGCCCTTTTTGTGGATTGGTGTGACATTTGCCAACTTCCAATCATCTGGGACTTCCCCAGTGAGCCAGGACTGTTGGTAAATGATGAAGAGTAGCTTGGCGAGCTTTTCCACCAGTTATCTCATCACCATAGGATGGATCCCATCTGGTCCCATAGGCTTGTGAGGATCCAAGTGGCTCAGCAGGTTTCCTCCTGGATTACAGGGGGGCTATTCAGTCTTCAAGCTACTGAAGCTATCTGTCCTCAGGACAATCTTTCTTACTGTTGAAAACTGAAGTAAAGAAGGTGTAAATACCTTAGCCTTTTCCTCATCTTTGATAACTATGTTCCCACCCATGTCCAATAAAGAATGGAGGTTTTCCCTGCCCCTCCTTTTGCTACTAATGTATCTGTAGAAAGACTTTTTGTTACCCTTGACAGAAGTGGCAAGATTGAGTTCAAATTGTGCCTTTGTCTCTC
>NW_016690217.1:7947846-7952294 GCF_001604755.1 Lepidothrix coronata
CCTTGTTTCACACCATTAGTTATTAGAAAGGGCTCAGAAAGTGCATTGCCATATCTGACTTGGCCGTGCTGATCCTCATGGAGTGAGATGATCATTTTGAGGAACTTGGGGGGACAACCTAAGCATTCCAAAATCTGCCATAGACCTTTTCTGCTCACAGTATCGAAATCCTTGGTGAGGTCGACAAAGGTTGCATAGAGACCTTTGTTCTGTTCCGTAGACTTCTCTTGCAGTTGTCTGAGAACAAATACCATGTCTGTGGTGCTTGTGTTGGCTCTGAAACCACACTGGTTTTCAGGTAGAATTCCTTCTGCTATAGCGGGTATCAGTCTGTCCAAAAGTATTCTTCCCAGGATTTTGCCACCAGTGGAGAGCAGAGTAATACCACTAGAGCCCAGAGAATTCCTGCTAGCAAGAACCTGCTTCTCTCCTCTTTTAATTATGAGTCTCCATGTCAAATCTCTCCATTTTCTCATGTATAACCATTCGTACTTTTATTGAGATTGCTGTCCTATACTCAGTGAGTTTTCCTTGCTAAGTAAACTGAAGATTTGTCTATTCAAGAACCAGTTAGTCTTTTCCTGTTTTTCCAATTCTTTTTTATATATGTGAATGCTACTCTTACCTACTTCCTCTTCTACAAGCCTGATGTTTGGCTTCTACATGTTTGGCAAGACTCATGCTTCTACGTAACTGCTACCTAAGTTGCTGTGGTTATTCTTATGATATGAATTTAGGTTCTTAAATTTGCAGGCTTGAAGCATTTCAGCCCTGTCACCTGCACTGGGAAGTTTGTCATATGGAGTTTTCTATAGCAACTTTGATTCCTTTGGGTAAACTCATGCTTAAGAGCAGCCTGGACATACTGTCAAACAGGCATTTTCTCCTTCCTGGTATTCAATCTTCTGTAGAAAATCACATTCTGTTGTTTTTTATCTTAATACAGTGTTCAAAATATGATGATTAATTCTACTGGAAGCAAAAGTTACCACTATCAGTTTCACTGTTGTCTAAATTGTATTTGAAGGCAACATATATTTAATTTATATATTTCTTTTATTCAGATTTTACCTTTCCTGATTCAAACTTTATCTTACAATAAACTAAGTTAATTTTAGAGATTCATGTGTTTTGATATTACTTTTGAAGTGTCTCAGTTGTGGAGGGTCTGGTTAGCAAAACTTAGAGATTCATGTTAGAACTGTTCCTGTTTTTTAAAAAAAATTAAATCAGAATTAATTTAACTCTGTATTTCTAATTTTGACTTTTATGACAGTCAAAAGAACTGTTAGTAATATGAAAAAACACTATTAGTAATACAGCAAAAAAGTAGCACTATTTAGCAATATACATTATAAATATAAATATAAAAATTAAAAAAAAAATCTAACTTTTTAAGTGTGAAGTAGTGTTTTGAGATCTGTCTATAAAATTTTGAGATCTGACTGCTTTTAAGTCAGGACA
The DNA here is from genome assembly GCF_001604755.1 of Lepidothrix coronata. Lineage (NCBI taxonomy): Eukaryota > Metazoa > Chordata > Aves > Passeriformes > Pipridae > Lepidothrix > Lepidothrix coronata. The sequence continues at coordinate 7,949,311 of NW_016690217.1, forward strand.
GGAATTTCATAGGAAAAGTTGGATTTTTGTTCAGAGGGATTTTTACACATAGTATTCTCAAATTGTACTGAATTACAACTGAAAGGTGACTATGAAATTTCACCAAACAAAAGCAAACTTGTTTTTAAAGTTTAAATTTAATTTTCTTCCAACCACCTTCCACTATAAGGCATTTTAGAAGAACCTTTTAGGAAGGTTAAAAATTGTACACATTTATATAATAGTAATGTATCCCATATGTTCCAAATGCATTAGTATTTTAATAGTTAATACTTCACATATTCCACAGATGTAATTTATTTGTACTTTTCATAATATTTTACCTAATACTGTTTTGGCAAGTAGCCTCCGGGTAGTAAGATTACTGAATACATTTAAAAGTAGGTAAAAAGCACTTGTAGTACCATTAACTATTAATTTGTTCTCAGCTAATTTGTTCTTATCAGGAATAAACTGATGATCCTTTGACACCCAGAATAGCTCACGTGTATCTGACAGTTAAGGACGATATATTATAGTTCAAATACATCAAATGCTGTATTTCTGGGAGTGTTAACCAGAAATGCAGAAACAGAGAACTAAAAATGACAATGAGTAATGTACCCTAAACTAGCTTAAGAGGTTCCACCATCTTAAAATAGTATTGAATGTCCACATTAACAGATTGATTTGTCCTTTTATTTGCCACTCAGCAGTACAGCTGAGTAATGCTGAGTGGAAATATTTCTTTTATCAAAGCTAGTTTTGAAGAGAAATGAAGTTGCTTGCTTCTTAAAGCAAGCTATCTTTCTGTTAAATGTAGCATGCTGAACAGGCATCTAAACATTTCTTGTCATTCTTGTTGGGATGGTCACTTATTGATCAAATTGGAGCTGGATTAACCAAAGCTGTTGGAGGCAATGGTAACCCCATGCAATTCAGCTCTCCGTTTCAGATTTACAGAGCTTCCAGGTAGGGTTCATTACAGCAAATCACCCAGCATGATCCCCTTGACAGCACATTAAAAAAAGGGTTTAAATTAAGGTTTGTTGTATTGTTAGGCTCATTTCCTGCTCAAAATGTGAAGGCCCCCTGCTTTTGCCCACACTCACTTAAACTACAGAACATTTGCTATCCTCAGAGGTCCCTGCTGCTATTTGCTGCTCTGTTTGTATAGCACCTGAAATATTCATGAATTAGCAAGCTGAAGCATCACATGTTTCAAATGAGGATTTAATATTTGTGAGTTCCTGGCTTGTGAACTGATAATTGAGAATTTACAAATATATCTTGTTTCTTTATAAACAAGAAGACATGTGGGTACCTTGCTTGTAGTGTCTATTCCTTGCCCACCTCACTCTTTGCCCACCACACTTCAGTTAAGCCTTGGGAAACCCCCTGGTTTTACAGTAATACTTTTGTCGTGAAAAAGAGCAATGCTGACACTCCTGTGTTGTTCCTTTTAGGCAGACCACATCCTATGCCACGGAGTACAGGAGTGTTATGCTGGCTGGAATGTCCTCCCATGACCTTTACCGATCTCTTCCAACACAAACCGTTCTGTGACTCTGTGATAAGTTATGTTTCTGCTTATAGAGCTTACATGACAACAAAGACTTTCATAGTAAGACCACAGAAACCTCATCAATTTGCTATTTTAAGTGCTTGTCTATGTTTAAAAACTATGTTCAAATATGGTCAGTTGGCAAGGTGTCAGCAGCTGCAGCAGCAGCGACTGATGTAAGTCTGAGGGTGAGTCTTGGATCAAACTGTACAGGGAGGTTCCCAAGCTCAGGGACACCCAGGCAGCAGCCCAGAGCCCCATGAGGACCCAGTAGCTCTTGTGAGTTGATCAGGCATGGAGGTGGTATTGTCAGGGAGATTTCAATGGCTCTAGGGTGCGTGAGTGATCCAGAGTAGTGACCATGAAATAGTGTAATTCAAGATCCTTTGTGTGGAAAGCAAAGCAGTAAGCAGGACTAGGACGCTAAACTTCCAGAGAGCTAACTTTGGCCTCTTCAAAAACCTACTTAGAGTAATCCCATGGGTTAGGGCTCTCAGAGAAAAGGGGATTCAAGAGAGCTGGTCAGGATATAAGTATCACTTCTCCCAAGCTCAAGATCAGTGTATCTCCATTATCAAGAAATAAGAGCAAAGGGCAAAGGGGTAGGAGACCTGCATGAATGAGCAGTGTCATGGTTTGAGAGCCTCAAAAATCTAATTCCCTAGTCCTAGCCCCCTGTCACATCTCAATTCAATGTGAGATGGGTTTTCCAGACAAACACACAAGACTCAAAATAGGGGGAAAGGGAATATATTACAATGACTGTACAAATAAATAAATATTATAATACATTATACACATGATCTCAACTATCTCTACCATGACATAAGTATTTACAATGGATCAGATCTCTTCTCCCCTCCAAATAAAAGTCCAGGAGGGAAGAAGGAAAGATCCTTTCCAGTCTTAGAGAGCAGCAGTTTCTCTAGGGCAGCCATCATCTATCCTCTTCTCACGCAGCAGCTGTGACTGGGTCTCTGCCAGCACTCACGAGGGGGGTATCCAAGCCCCCTCGGCCCCATCGTCTCCAAGCGAGGGGTCTTCCCTGGGCTGCGTTTCCCAGGACAAGGGCACTATCACTATGTCATATCACGAAGCTCATGGGTCTTCGCGACGGTCCTTATCTTCAGGGGATTCAAATTCCCCTTTGCAGAGCTCCTGTGCTCTGTCTCAGGCTGCCACCTTGGCAGCAGTGGCGAGGGGGGGCGGCCAAGGTCACCCTCTCCGCATTCCTCTCGGAGCTCTCTAGCTCCTTTCTGCAAGTGCTATAGCACTCCAAGGCTCTTTCAAGTAAGAGTCTATCATCTTCCTCCTTTCCAGGAGGGGTCTCAAAGGAGTCTGGGGTCTTTTAGTTCAGTTCTTACCCCAAACTCTGTCTCTCTGCTGCTGACTCTCTTTCCTCGGCTCTCCTTCCAGGAGTCCTCTCTCTTGCTGCATGCCG
>NW_016690217.1:7954789-7957543 GCF_001604755.1 Lepidothrix coronata
CAAAGAAAACAAGAAGGGCTTCTATGAGTATATCACCAGCAGAAGGAATATTAGTGAAAACACAAGACTGCTGCTCACAGAGAAGCTGGAATTACTGAATGACTTCTTTGCTTCATTCTTTACCGCTGAGGATGGCCCTCAGGAGTCCCAGATCTCAGAGGTAAGAGAAGAAGGCCAGAGAGAAGAACACTTCCCCTTGATCATAAAGGGTTGGTTTAGAGATTGGCTAGACAGACTTAACACCCATAAATCCATGGACACTGACAGGATGCACCCATGGGTGCTAAGGGAGATGGCAGATGTTGTTGCTTTGCCACTTTTCATCATCTTTGAAAAATCAGGGAGAACAGGAGGAGTGCTTGATGATTGGAGGAAGAAAAATGTTACTCCTATCTTCAAAAAGGTCAAGAAACTACCTGGGAAACTACCATTTGGTCAGCCTCACTTCCATTCCTGGGGAGGTGATGAAACAGATCATTCTGCAGGTCATTGCCAAGCATGTAGAAGAAAAGAAGGTCATCAGGAGTAGCCAGCATGGATTCACCAAGGGAAATCATGCTTGACCAATCTGATTGCCTTCTTTGATGGCAAGGCAGGATGGGTTGACGAGGGGAGAGCAGTGGATGTTGTCTACTTCAACTTCAGCAAGGCTTTTGTCACTGTCTCCCATAACATCCTCATAGGTAAACTTAAGAACTGTGGGCTGGATGAACAGGCAGTGAGGTCGATTAAGAACTGGTTGAATGGCAGAGCTCAGTGATCAGCAAAGTAGAATCCAGCTGAAGGCTGCAGTCAGTGGTGTTCCCCAGGGATTCAATCTTATTCAACTTGTTTATCAACAAGAGACAGAATGGACAAAGGGGTAGAATATACCCTCAGCAAGTTTGCTGGTGATATGAAACCGGGGACTGTGGCTGATACACTTGAAGACTTTGATTCAGGGGGACCTTATTAGGCTGGAGAGTTGGAAAGAGAGAAACCTAAGGAGGTTAAAGAAAGACAAGTGTAGGGTAGTGCACCTGGCAAGTAATAACCCCAAGTACCAGCACAAGCTGGGGCTGACCTACTAGACAGCAGTTCTGCTGAGAAGGATCTGAGAATCTAGGTGGATGACAAGTTGACCATGAGCCAAGAGTGTGCTCTTGTGGCCAGGGGTGCCGATGGTATCCTGGGGTTCATCATGAAGAGTGTGACCAGCAGGTCAAGGGAGGTGATACTCCCCCCTCTGTCTACTCAAACCTAGTGAGGCCACATCTAGAGCACTGTGTCCAGTTCTGGGCTCCTCAAGACAAAGAACTACTGGAGATGGTCCAGTGGAGGGCCATGATGATAAGAGGTCTGGAGTACCTCTCTTATGAAGAGACCCTGCAGGAGCTGGGCCTGTTTAGTCTAAGGAAGAGAAGATTGAAGGGGGATCTCATTAATGCATTTAAATATTTCAAACGTGTGTGTCAAGAGCTTGGTGCCAGGCTCTTTTCAGTGGTGCCCAGAGAGAGGACATGGAGCCATAAACCAAAACACAAGGAGTCACACCTCAACATGAGAAAGAACTTCTTTATATTGAGGGTGGCAGAGCACTGGAACAGGCTGCCTGGGAGGTCATCAAATCTCCATCTCTGGAGACATTCAGAACATACCTGGACAAGTTTCTGTGTCACCTGCTCTAGGTGACCCTGCCTTGGCAGGGGGGTTGGACTAGATGATCTCCAGAGGTCAATTCTAACCCTAACAATTCTGTGATTCTGTGAAATAATGTAATGCTGAAGTTCTGAAAGTAAATCTTAGCTGCACTAAGAACAGAAAAACTCAGTATAGACTCCTGCCTGTAGAATACATGGAACAAGATAACACATTAATTTGCAGTGTGCAGGTTCATGAAAATGCACTTTATAATTTAATTCATGTTTTAAAAGGTACATATTTTTCACAAAGTATAGCTATTCTGCAAATTCTGTCTCCTTTACAGCTTAATATCTTTGTGGAAGGATTAGTGGAAGTGCAGTGCATTATGATTTTTTTATGATGGTTTTTTCTTAACTTTTTGTATACTTGACATTTTTATCAAGAAAACAGTAACATCAATATGTCTAAGTACCATTTTAATGAATAACAACGCCATGTAATGTATTGACTCTGCTAAAGTTTTTCCCTTTTTCTATTCTTTTTATATAACAAGTTTTCTACCAAGACAATCTTCACAGAATCTTTGCATAACTTCAATGTCAATAATCTGCCTTTTGTTATTTCTATATAGATGCATTTATTTTGGCCCAATCCTTTAATCACATGAACTTGAGCTAGTCCTGAAAATACCATGAGACATAAAAAGGGAAAATTTTCACTCAATTCAGTATTACCACATTTCCATGGTGACCATGGCCACATTTTCTTTCACAGTAGTGGCTAAATTAATTAACACAAGCTCAGACGCCCCCTGTGAGATGTCTTTTTGAGCATCTTTTTTTTTTTTTCAGCGTAGGTAACACTTCAAACCTCCCAGTTCTTTTTCAAAAGTCAGCTTAGACAATCATTCATTCTTCTTACTGTACAATTTTTCTTGAGATTTTTCAGTTATTCTTTTCTTTTTGCTCCTCAGTTACTTCTGCAGCACTGTATTCTAAGGATTTGGTTTCACCACTCAGGTGTGAGTCAATTCTGTGGCCTCTCCCCAACATGTGTGTTTTCAACTCTGTCATGGTTTGAGATAGGCCCAAAATCCAATCCCCTAGTCTAAGCCCCCCTCCCACATCTCAA